>NC_090740.1:94845341-94855341 GCF_036898095.1 Palaemon carinicauda | reverse complement strand
TGCAGGATGTCCTATAAGCTTGATACTCTGGATCCTGTTGTTGGGCTTCAGCCAGGGCGTTGTAATCCAATCCCAGTTGAACGGCAGCCAACGTGTTTCTTGACAGGGCATCGGCAACGGGATTCATTTTCCCATGGACGTATTGAAGGGTGCAATTGTATTCAGCCACGGCGGAGAGATGTTGGCGTTGGCGGGCGGACCAGGCGTCAGACTGTCGAGTGAAGGCGTGCACCAGAGGCATGTGGTCTGAGCGAATGACGAAGGGCGTACCTTCTAAGAAATGGCGAAAGTGACGGACAGCCAAGTGCACCACCAGCAATTCTCGATCGAAGGTAGAATAACCCGATTCTGCCTTGGACAGTTTTCTGCTGAAGAAGGCCAATGGGCGGGGCGAGCCTTTGACCACCTGCTCGAGTACTGCACCAATAGCGACGTCGCTGGCATCGGTGGAGAGAAGGAGAGTGGCGTGTGGGATAGGAAAAGTGAGAGCCGCAGCAGTTGATAGGGCCTTCTTTGCATTGCAGAAGGCTGCTTCTTGAAGGGAACCCCACTTCAGGTCCTTTGGCTTGCCCTTGAGTGAGGCGTAGAGGGGAGCAAGAGTGGCGGCAATGGCTGGCAGAAAACGGTGATAATAGTTGATCATGCCCAAGAATTCCTGCAGAGCTTTGACGGTCGAGGGCGCGGGGAAGTTCTGAACGGCTGCTACCTTCTCAGGGAGGGGATGGACTCCTTCAGGAGTGATGCGGTGCCCTAAGAACGATACTTCGTTGGTGCCAAAGGTACACTTGTCGTACCGGACTACAAGGCCGTTTTGTTGCAGGCGGTCGAGCATGATGCGTAGGTGACGGAGGTGTTCCTCTTTTGAGGAGGAGAACACAAGTATGTCGTCCACATAACATACACAGAAAGGGAGGTCCCCTAAGATGCTATCCATGAGACGTTGAAACGTTGCCCCAGCATTACGAAGGCCAAAACAGGAGTAATTGAAGGTGTATGTACCAAACGGAGTGGTGATGGCGGTCTTGGGAATGTCTTCTGGGTTCATAGGCACCTGATAATACCCCTTCAGGAGGTCGAGCGTAGAGAAAACCTTCGCTTTGTGCAGGTAGGAGGTCACATCGGCAATGTTTGGGAGGGGGTAGTGATCCGGTTCTGTTTGCATGTTCAGGTGCCTGTAATCCCCGCACGGACGGAGGGAGCCGTCTTTCTTCAGAACGATGTGTAAGGGTGACGACCATGGGCTGGAGGCCTTTTGGCAAAGGCCCATTTTCTCCATTTCGGCGAACGTCTGTTTGACGGCTGCCAATCATTCCGGTGCCAGACGTCTGAATTTTGCGAAGACTGGGGGTCCCGTCGTCTTGATATGGTGATAAATACCGTGCTTGGCAGGAACCGTGGGCGTTTGGCGTAGTTCTGGACGGAAAAGTTCCGGGTACGACGTGAAGAGGTGGGCGTAGGCATCCGTGGCTGCGCTGATGTGGAGAGCGAGGTTAGAGGGAGCGGGTTGAAGAGGTGTCGACAAGTACGAGTCTGCGTTGACCAATCGTCGGTGGGCGACATCGACCAGAAGGTGGAAATGAGAGAGGAAATCCGCACCGAGGATTGGCATTGTGACGTCAGCAACGAGAAACTTCCAATTGAATTTACCGTTTCCGAACGATAATGTGAGGTTCTCGTAACCGTAGGTAGGTATCGCAGATCCGTTGGCAGCTACCAAGCGGACGTCGGCAGATGTAGACAGACTACGTCGTGCCTTGAAGAGTTTCCTTGGCAAAAGAGAACGACAAGCAACCGTGTCTACCAAAAATCGCACGCCCGTTCCTGCATCCTGTAAAAAGAAAAGATTAGAAACATGGGAGGCCACCGCCACAAGAGATGGCCTACTTACACGTTTTTTGGCCACTGACAATCCCTGGCCCATTTCTTCGCGGTTGCCCCGAATCTGAAGTGATAGTAGCAAAACTGCGGCGGATGGGAGGTAGTAAGTGGCTGTAGAACTCGTTCGTTGGGGCGCGAGCGATTGGTGGGTGGTGGGCGGCTTTGTCGCCGCTTCGGCACGTCACGGGGTAGGCGTGTATGTCCTATGGCATTCATATCAGCTTCTGTTGACGTTGAATAGGCATCCTCGTCGTCAGGGGTGGAGGCGTTGATGGAGGTCTTGAAGTGGCTGTCCATAAGGGCGTCGGCTTTGGTCATCAAGTCCTTTATGGGTAAACAATCGACATCGGGTATGGCAGCACGTACAGGTTCGGGTAAACGGCGTATCCAAAGGGCACGAAGTAGGTTCACCTCACGAGGAGAGCCGTCTGCGGCAGGTTGAAGGCGAGCGATACTGGTCATTTCTCTGAGGGCAAGCGAAGCCCTTTGGTCCCCCAACGGTTGTTGCGAGAGCTGAAAAAGCTTTGCTATACGGGCGGCTGGTGACGGCGAGTACTGCTGCAGAAGGTATGTTTTGAGGGCTTCATACGCTAATGGGTGTGTCTCCTTGTTCACAAAGCCAGTCGGATATTTCTGGGAAGGTGTCCTCGGGTATCGCCGCAAGAACATAATCCGCTTTGGTGGTTGAGCGAGTCACGTCCCTGATACGAAACTGGACTTCTGAGCGCTGAAACCAAGCAAACGCTTCTCCGGTGGCGAACGGTGAAAGTTTCAATGGGGCGGCGCCAACTGCTGAAGTAGAGTCTGTCTCCGTCATAGTACCAACGATGGAGGGGCGAGGGAGGTGGGGGTGGAAGGCAGTGGGAGCGAGTCGACTTCCGGGGTCACCAATGTGACGGGCCGAGAGAGGAGTTGTGGACTCAAAGGCAGGATGCAATCAACTAAGTTTTATTAAGGAACACTCTTCTTTATATACAAAATCTCAAGGCAACAGGACATGACCTGTTCGAGAGACAATGTTACAGAGCAAAACAGAGACATGATCATTCAGGTTCTTTTTAGTGCGAGGGAAGAGCGCAGATACAATCATAATATATACAAAATAATTATGTACAATTGTGTGCCACACTGTTGGTACAATACATTACCATGGTGTCTAAAAAGGTAGATTCAATATGCCTTCAAGTTTTTATTTTTTATTTTATCAAAATGTTGAAGATTGTGTTCATTTTTCCATAACGACCTAGCCGATATTTTGTTAAAAATATGGCAATAATACTTTAAAACCATGCTTAATGAACTGTAAATTTTATGGAGCTAAGTTTCAAAATGTTTCGTCGTTGGGACTTAGTCTCATTAGCAATGTGAAGAGTGAAAGAGTGACAGTTAGTGATTTTCGAACGAAAAATCACTGAATTAAGATATCAAGAATTATCCTGCATTCTCTACAAAGAAATAGATGTGCAGACAAGTAATAAGGAAAAGTTCTTTATTATATCAAATTTGGTAACATAGGCAGGGGATTAATGCTATACATTAATTATAAATGCTTATTTCAGCTGTTTCTTTTCAGTTATTTTCACATTTTATTATTGTAAGTTATGAAAATATGTTGGTGGTACCAGCCTCCAAAGGTAATAATGAGTTATTTTAGCACACATGCGCAAAATGTTTTACATCGCGTAGATCAGAATTCGAATTCCATTTCTTACATTGCTATCGGTACAAGAGTAAGAAATCACTAATTCATATGTCTCTTTGAAATAAAACAGACATAACTGTTAACTAATACTACTTATGGGTAATTCAGGAATATCTTTTCCCATCTGTGCTGAGTGGAGTTTTTGGAGATAAATTCAATAAATAGATTGAACTAAATGTTACTCAATACTTCTTTAGATAGCATCGTTTTGAAACATTGGATGATATAGCTTTAATGAGGTCTTTAAATGGGGATTTTAAATGGAAATAGAAAAAGCTGTTTTTTGTTATTGTATTTTCATTATAGGAATAATACGAAAACTATATTACTGTACAACCTATTAAGATAAATTTCTTGTTCATCTCCTTCCCATACTTCAGGGGAAAGATGACCAACTCTGTTTTCCCTGGCAGTGACCACATACCGGCATCCATACTGCGATCTCAGGTACTTGGCCAACCTTATACTGGTAAAGTAGTTATATGTATACACTGCTGAGTGACTGAGGTGCTTGCTGGTCTTGACTAACTTTGAAGTCCCAGACATGGCTTTCTGCTCTTCAGATAGCAGAGTATGGTGGCTCACAAAGGTTGTCTCCCCTCGGTATATAAGAATATGGTGCAGAAATACATCCACGCTGGAAAGGCAGAACAACTTGTAGCCCCACGTGTCAGGCTTCTTGGCTACATACTGGCGAAGGTTACCAGCCCTTGTGCCCTTATAGAAGACCATCACTTCATCAATGGAGTGGATAGGAGTCTCAGGAAACTTCAGGAACTCTCTGGTGACCTTGGTGACTCACCTTGAAGAACCGATCTTCGAAGGCTACTGCCTGGTCATTGTCGATGAAGTGAAGGGAATATCAAATTAAGTTGAAGCGCTTCCTGGACATGAAATCTGCAACTTGAGGAATCCTGGTCTTCACGACCCAGAAGTCAACTTTGCTAGGGAGGGGAACCAGACCAATGTACACGATAATGTCAAGGAAATTACGAGATCCTCCTCTGACATGTGGAAATGGCTGTCTAAATCTTTCTGTCTTGAATATAAGTTGGATTGGCCTCAATTCAGCTGTGAAGAACTGGGAGAAATATTCATAATGTTCCCTCAAAAAGTCCGGCTGTGGATGAATGAAGTTTGGCAGGGCCTGAATATTAATGTCGTCCTTTTTCCATTTATCAACACGAGGCCTCTTGGACTCAACCTCAGATTCCTCTTCCACAGGCATCTCATGAGGGACAACAACATTGACCTTGCGAGCTGAAACAAGAATAAAGTAACATTAGTGAAACAGTAAATCATATGTGCTTGTGTTTCTGCATGCATCTGTGCTTGTGTGTGCATACGTGTGTGCATGTGTGTGTGCATGCATGTGTGCATGTGTGTGCTTGCATGTGTGCATGTGAGTCTACATCTCTTTACAAACATGTGTGCTTGTCTGTGCATGCATGTGTGCTTGCATGTGTGCATGCATGAGCATGTATGTGTGCATGTGTATGTCAGTAAATATGCAAGTAAACAAATAAGTTTCAAATATACCCATTATTTAAAAAACATTTAAAGAGCTACAAAATGTAAGGAACACTTATAACATCGAGACTTTTAAAAACAATAAAAAAACTCTCTCTCTCTCTCTCTCTCTCTCTCTCTCTCTCTCTCTCTCTCTCTCTCTCTCTCTCTCTCTCTCTCTCTCTCTCTAGGATGGCTCATACTAACCTCTAAAGGCAGGAGGGTCAAAGGCATCCTCCTGAGTAAGGCCTTCGCCAGGAACTTAGGTAGGGTCGTCGTCATCATTGACAACGTCCAAAGGGCTCACGTCAACATCACTCCCTTTAGCATCGACAAGGGCTACCCATGGCGTACGATCCTGCGTCTCCAATGCAGCATTGTGATACCCAAAAAACAAACGGCTGTGAAACTGCTAAAACCAAGAAATACTATTTTAAATTCATAAAATGAAAAATAAAATGTAAATTTGCTTAACATAACTTGTCATTTAATCCCTTGTAAGGTAATAATTTATATGCACATGAGCCTCACATCTCAAAATCATTAATTTTATTTTTAGAAATAATGTTAGAAATATTCACAAATGTCTAAAACAAACACTAAAAAAATTATTAGGTGTCCTATTCTATTGGCATGTTTAACCTTATGGTCCAAAAGGCCCCATGAAGGATGAGCGTGGTCAGTCTAAAGTCGACCGATGTATCCCGCATGGGATATATACTTTTTTCATTAGTCACTAAGAGACTTCAGTAACACTAAAGCACTTCAAATCCACATCAAAAGCTAAGCATATCAATATGCTTCACTATCTCACAGTCACTGTGTACTTACCATGATGACGAAGGTTGTGGGGGGCGAATCCTTGGAGGTAGCTCCGACAAGTCTTAACTCTTTTCCAGCCAGAGTATGACTGAGGTGTCTTTCCAATGCCCTACAGTCTTGATGAGAGGGCAGGCAGCTTTTGATTGGCTGATTCGAAGAGCAAAGGAGTGTAGCTATGAGTCACGGTACTTGCTCCGGCAATACATATACTAAGCTATGAGTTGCCAAAGAGCCAATTTCATGCAAGCATAGACTCGTTTTTATATATCCCGCTTGGGATATTTGGTCGTTAAATGGTTAATCATTGAACTTTTTCTACGTTCCTATGAAAATTAAATTGTGTCAAGCAATGGGGTACCTGATCTGATTCTGGTTTTAGCGATGCATTATGGGTAACAAAATCAGATAGTATTTTGCTTTTCATATCGCTTACTGGAAATGGGGATATTTGTTGGAAGCTTATCAAATAAACTACAAATCTGGAATTTTATCGTAATTCCAGAAAGCAGATTCAGTTTACAGAGAGAAGTTATCAACATGTACGTTCAACAGCTTCCGTTTCAGTCAATTTTACTCAAATTTTCTTTAAATGAAGCCTTATGCTGTTAGTTGTATGAGACAACCAGCTGGAAATAAAAATTTCTATTCTGAAGAATATATGTCAACTTCCCTGTAAATAATTGTTACATCTTAATGGAAATAATGAATACGCACTGTTGCCGAAGGGTGATTCCTATGCAAATGTTTAGTCAGAATAAAGTAAGGTAATGAGCATAACCTAAGTTCTTAGGTACTTTACTGATGTTTTTATAAGTTTTATGACTTCATAAGCCAGGGGGAAGAAGATTGGTTGACGGTTGACAACCTTACCCCTTTGAGTAAGGGATGTGATTAGTTAGGTGGGTATGGTTAGAGTTTTCTTGTATTTCATTGGCCCTGTGTTTCCAACACGATAAATACTGGATTTCCACTGCAGTTCCAATTCTTTTTGGTCTTCACACGAATCCTCTCAATATCTCTCTCTATTCGTCTACTTTAGAAATGAACGTTAATTTGTTCGGAATCCCTATTAGCGTTTATAGAATATTTATCTTAGAGTGCATTATCAAACCATGTTTTCTATTGTAGAATTTACCGAACATTCGTGGTATAAAGGACTCTACCTGTCAATCGGTTAGTCAAAGTCAACCAATCCATAATTCTTTCTCGTTTCTCTGATATACATAACTGAATTTCATTTCAAAAGCTTCGGCTTTCGTGATTACAAACAACCATAAGATTCTCTTCAGACTTTTGGATAAATTCTGTTTCCGGAAAAGATGGACAAATATCTAAGTACCGGAATCTAGAACTATTTCTTTTACATATATATTCAGGCGAAGGGCAGATCGCTACATTTCAGACAACGATGGTGGTTGTTTTATCCTTGGAATCCTGAAAGCTTAATTATCTTATGTCCTTGGGATTCTTCATCCTTAAATTTATTTCTCTATATGGATTGTTGAGAAATAAGCAAGATATGTTCCTTGATTAAAGAGGTTTGTTAAAAGAGGATAGTAGAAATTTACAAAATGCTAACATTCCGTCAAATTTTAGAAACGATTAAAATTCTCATCTCCTTGTTATTTAAACAATCTTTCTCCTACAATTGAGAGAGAGAGAGAGAGAGAGAGAGAGAGAGAGAGAGAGAGAGAGAGAGAGAGAGAGAGAGAGAGAGAGAGAGAGAGAGAGTGGACATAATATTATTTACTTCTATAAACGTTTTTCACATGGAATCAATGAGAAGTCTTATTTCAAATAATCTATATATTTGGATTACAGTAATGTCAGAGATCAAAACGCCAGAAGGCTATCTTCGTGTCTATCAACTGATGACATTTTATCTCCTTTTGCTTCGTTTCTTTATCTTCGAATCTTTATTCATAGTCTCCTTAATTGTTAGCACCCGATCTTCTTACAATAGGTTGACTAGCAAGGAACCAGTTGTTGGTAAGTCAGTTGTATTTCTTTTATTTCAGCTTGAAGATGAGACTACTTTCGTGAAGACTAAAACTGTGTGACACAACAAAAGAATTCTTATAAAACATAAAGTAGTAAGAGATATACAAACAGTCATTCAACACATAGACAGACAGACGTGGAGAAAGTGTTTTAACATTTTATGATATAACAACTGAGAAACCAAATTAAAAGGAAATACGTGTTTAGATTACCTCTTACAGAGGTTTAGTAGGAAAATATCCATTGTTTTACTTTCGAAATGAAATCATAATAAATAAACATAACCTACTGATTTTTTTTTTTTTCAAATTCAAAATAAAATTCAAAACATTTATTGATTTATATAAATGGAGCGTAGCAGCATCCTGCTCTACCCACCAACAAAATTCAACTGTTTCCAGGCAATAAGAATTGTTACAAAAATGAATTCTTTAAAAGAAAAAAAAATAAACTCATTCAATTTATACAATAGAAATTGTTACACCAAATGAAACTTACATTCAACAAAGGTTAAAAATATCAATTATGCATTTGCCACTCTATAAAGCAGATTTTATTCAAATCAATAGTTGATAATATACTATAATGAGATTAATTAAGCAAAAATCATACAAATCAAGGTATAAAAACTATTCTATTGAAATGTATAAAAATAAAAAGTTATAGATTATCATAATGTGCAAGCAAATGGATCACATATTTAGTCGGAAGTAAATCAGGAATTTTTTTTACAATTTTAGAAAAAACGTTATTACTCAGAAAATAACAAACTTGACATGTTACGTCATCTATTGTGCGGTTACGAAACTCATAATTCATTAAATTACATAACAAAATTGTTCTTCAAAATATCAAACTCAAAAGGATTTATTGTTGTTTCAGACAAAAAAGGGTTATCTTAAAAATGAAAATAATCAATCTCAACGGTGCAATGCATCAAAATTTCTGTAACTATAATACAAAATGCAATTCCTTTTATTGTGAATTAGTCACTATAACATATAGATTTACATAGAACTCTTTATATTTTTTCTTAAACACATCAAATGTGATGTATCAGTATGCTAATGCATCCCAACAAAAATTATTAGTTCAATACTCCTCATTTATTCCAGTAAAATATTGGACACTTGTTAGTAATTCTTTTAGCAGAATTATTATTCATTATAAAGCAGACTTGCTCAGTAACATTATTAGAAACATTTCTAAATTACTAAAGTACTTTAAATTCCAAATAAAAGGACACAGATTGTATTAGTATTCTTCACCACACAATTTACAGGGTATATCATCACCATCAATGTATTGCCAACAGTAATTATACCCAAACTGCATTTTCATAACAAAAGTATGAACTTTCGAAGGGACATTGCCATAGGTAACATACGTATTTTGACCAACATACAAATAATGCCTCGTACTGACGCTTCCTCTTCCAAAATCTTTTGAGCCTTTTCTGTTTGCTAAACCTCCAGTTCCATTTTCATTCTTCTTTCTATTCTATTAAGGTTCATAGAGGTTTCTACAACAATGCAAGGCTTTCTCCTGAAGCGGACAATGGTATTGCACTTGGGTAACATATTTGATTTGCTGAAAAACTGTCTTAACTCTTGTGTATTACATTCGCTCTTATTATAGTTCAACTTTTTTGTGCATATATTTAACCTATAACACAATCATGGCTTTGAGCATTTCACTCTTTCCATTTGAATACAGTATTTAACAACGTCTTATTTTTACAATATTCTATATAGCTCTCTGAAATAACTAATATGTCTCCTCGAGATTCTATAGTTACCAGACATCATATCACCCCCTCCTCGTACTTAGGGCAATTGATCCACAGGCTATATCTTGAACTATTTCAGTGATACTTTACTTGGGAGCTTCAACTCTATGTTCATGATCTAAATGCGTGTGCTCATGGTACAGCCTATTATTATGAAAATTGCTTGATTTTGTATTATTTTTAACATCTTTAATTATCTTTCCGAATAGCAAATTAACACTGGGGCTGTATAGTCAATAATTGAATAAACCGTGCTCATGTACAAGCCAATACCCGAAACGGACTTAATCTTGCCAGAC
>NC_090740.1:94827841-94832841 GCF_036898095.1 Palaemon carinicauda | reverse complement strand
CGAGTTTATATTACGGGATTAATTTTATCATCAGTAATGCAATATGCCTATTGGGGGAAAAAGGTACAATGATAGTAAAAGCAGGATGGTGTATTTTGTCGATAGAAAGTCATGACACAGTAAGTGCTTGTGCTGGCACGGAGAGACAATCAAGTAAGGTAACAGCTGTACCTGAAAGAGGAGAAGTGTTGTCTCCCAAGACAGTTACCAGTATATCTTTTGACCACATCTCAGCCTCTTCCGGAAGGAACCAAGGTCGTTGTTAAACCCCGTGATAATTTGGCACATATAGTCTTAGAGGGCTTGTCAAAAATAAAAGAGAACAGAGCTGATATAACAATAGCTAAATCGTCAAATAAAATAATTGTGGTAGGAAGTGATCCTCTGTGTATATTAGAGTTTTGTGATATATCTAATAATGGGATGATCAAATAAAACTTGCTAATGGAAAATTGTACAAATAAGAAATAAAAGAGAACAGAGCTGATAAAACCATAGTTAAATCGTCAAATGAAAGAATTGTGGTAGGAAGTGATCCTGTGTGTATATTAGGGTTTTGTGATATATCTAATAATGGGATGATCAAATAAAACTTGCTAATGGAAAATTGTACAAATAAGAAATAGTCGAAATAGTATAAAATAGATGTTGTATGTTTTCTGTATTAATCATGAACATATTCTCTCTCAAAACCTTTGGAAACACCAGAATTATTTATAAAAAATTTAATATGTTCCATTCAAAATTAAATACTGTGGTTGTGAAGGAATAAGGAATAAAATGTGAACCTCAGAATATGTTTTCATAAATACATAATCAATAGAAACTATTGATAAGATTTTATATGTGTCACTCTTATAAAAGGTGAGCATATTTCTTTTTGTATCCGTTTAATTTGCATCTTAATTTAAGTACTTACATTTTGAAGCTAAACCTTTGGATTGAAGAAAAACATTTTTCGTCCATTGAAATGAAAAAAAAAAACATGAAATTCTTAACATTTCCAAAGTTAACTAATTTTCTCTATTAGCTTGAATAATTTTCAAAATAACATAAAGATTACAAAAAGAGGAAACTTTATTGTATAAATATCTTAAGTTTAATGCTTCCTGTAACCGGTTAACATTTATCTATATGTAGAAAATATAATCAATAAGTCAAATGTTAAGATTTATTGATTATCGCATGGGAGAAAAAATAATAATGATTTCTCTTTAATCATAACCGAAGGAATATCGTGAACTCCTTTCAAAGTTTTCTTAATATTACAAATAATATCCTGGACTGTGATATTTAACCAGAAAATTAAAGTATACTTATATCACATGATATTTGCTAAAATAAATACCAGGCTTATCCCGGAAGAGTCGCTCCTTTTATTGGACGACCTATTTTATGAAACAGCGGAAAGCTTATTCTCTCCATGTTTATGAAGGCACTTGATCTCATTCATAAGATTTTGACACAGGTAACGAGGCACTCTAGCACAAATGGTGCTTAATTACTCGTGAAATGAAACTTGGAAGGTATATGTGCCGGTAAAACAGGAGTATGATGAAAATACCACCATGGTACTTATATATATATATATATATATATATATATATATATATATATATATATATATATATAGATATATATATGTATATATATATATATATATATATATAGATATGTATGTATATATATATATATATATATATATATATATATATATATATATATATATATATATATATATATATATATATATTTATATATACAGCGACTAAAAGGGAAGGGACGAGGGGTCTGGGAACCCCCTCTCCTGTATAAAAATTCTGTGAGACACCATCAAAGAGATGGAGCTGGGGGGAGAGTAACTGCTCCCTGCACTCTAGTTTTGGGGTGTTTGAATATGCGTGGATGTAGTACGATAGAGAGTAAAAGATGTGAGATTGGAAGTATGTTTAGAAGTAGGAGGATGGAGGTATTGGTCTTGTGTGAGACAAAGATGAAAGGAAAGGGTGAAGTGATGTTTGGTGAAATGTCTGGTAGTGTGTCTGGGATTGAAAGGGGAAGAGCGAGAGAGGGTGTGGCTTTATTGCTGATTGAATGGATGACAGGTAAAGTAGTGGAATGGAAGGAGATATCATCTACTATGAGATTCAGGGCCTCTGTAATACGGTTTTTTTGCAATAACTTTTTTTCTATGAATTTCATAAATATAACGCTTATTCAGAATACACATTATATCTACACATAAATTTTGACTATATTCTGCATTACGTAGGTTGAATAAATTTGGTATTTTATTAAGTAAAAGTGACGATTTTTGAAGACGGGCCAACTTACTCAGAGAAAAGGTTTCGAATGCACTCATTACGTAACTTATGGCGGCATTTCTTCTCTCTTTCTCGATTGATGATTGGTTATACGTAACGAAGGCTATACCTCTGCCAACAATAACACAAAAGTGTAAATAAAAGCAAAGCAGTACACCTTTATGAACTCTGAAACCTCTCCACTGAGAAGTGTCATAATGAACAAACGAACAAAATATGTTAATAAATACAAAAACACTTCGATTATTTGTCTAACTCCCAAAATAAGTTTCCTAAGAAATTACAGTCTACTTTATAGGTCACAATCAGATTGACAAAGTGTAAGGAATAGTTGGTAATTTTCAAAAACGTAGTAGACCATCTTGATTTGATAACTGCTATATCCAATGTCAAGCAATTTTTATTCATTGTCTATCTACCTACCTATTTACTGTAAAAAAAAGATAGCCGGTACCGTATTTTCGCTTTAAACCTTCACCAATAATTATTGTCAGAATGATGACTTCATGAGGATCCACCCACTTTGGCCTCGTTATAATTCAGGATAACACTGAAGGCTATCATGGGCATTGTTGGATCAGAAAATTTAAATTCTGGCTATAAAAACTCATTTCTCGAGTAGTTGTAAGAAGTGCTAAATGATCCTCAAGGATCCCAGCAGTTGGCCTAAACGTTTAATTCATGTATACTACTGTTGGGGCACTACTGCTACAGTAGTATTACTACGCTAGCACAGATACCCCACCCACATTTATGTATCGTTCCGCCATTCATAAAGTCTTTGTCATGTTTTTTTCACTGTGCAATAAGCCATGGCCTCCTCAGAAATTAAGTTTAACATTAGATGATAGGTTATTTCATTAAGCTGACAAATTATGGCAACTGGGTATGTTATTGCCGTTGATGAAGCTAAAGATAAAGTATGGTATCATTCCTTCATTGCATTATCATCTTTACTACTATTTGTTTGCTACATGTAGTAATTATTTTAAAGGATAAATTAATTATGTTCACTTTACTTCTATAAATTCCCATTAGATGTACAAATAAAACTCCTAAAACTATTCATGATTTATTTACAAAATGCAGTCATGCCCAAAACATAGCCAACACGGTCGTACAGCCTAAGAAGAAGAAAAGAAATTATATCGGATGATCCGTTGGTCTAGTGGAGATTTTAGTACAAAAATCTTATTTTAACCAAAATAGTTATATAAAGACTGTTTACATACAATCTCTCTCTTTCTCTCTCTCTTGGTGGGATAGTGAATAGTTAATGGAAATGTTCAAAAGCCTGAATGACATTACAAGTATTATAATCATGTTACGCTAGGTACAAATCAGACCATAAACATTGGATTTAAACTAGAAACTGGATAATTACCTATTCAGGATATAGTAAATATGGCCACGGGCTTTCTATTGACTGTAAAAAGTTGCAAGTCGTAAGACAAATGCAGTTTTGCAACCACGGGGGCAATTCCAGATCCTGTTAGCCAGTCTTGAATGTTATGGGTTTCAGAGTCGATGGAAGAAGGTGAATGGGTGTCTGGTGGATGGGCGGGGCAAAATTTTGTCCAAAGCTGTTTACATTGCTTACGTAATGAATGTTTTCGACTCTTGGCTCGTTATCACTGGCCATGGCGTCGGCTAGATCATTTTTACTATATAAAAATTCAAACTATTGGGTTTAGGTTATTGATAATGCTGACAAAATTTGTGTGTGGTTGTAAAATATACATATGTCAACTTTCAGCTACATCCGATGCTTTGTTAAGGAGCAAAGTCCAAAAAACCGTGTTACAGAGGCCCTGAATCTTATAGTAGGTTAATGTGGATAAGGGTTAGGTTGGGTAGGGAATGTTGGGCGTTTGTCAGTGCGTATGGGCCAGGTAGTGAGAAAAGTAAAGAAGAGCGGAATGAGTTCTGGAATGAATTAACTAGGTGTGTAGAAGGACTGGGTAGAAGGAATTATGTAGTTGTCATGGGTGACTTAAATGCTAGAGTGGGCGCTGGAGAGGTAGAAGGTGTCATTGGGAAGTATGGCGTACCAGGTGAAAATGAGAGTGGTGAGAGACTGGTAGATATGTGTGTTGAACAAGAGATGGTAATAAGTGCTAGCTTTTTTAAAAAGAAAGATAAAAATAAGTATACATGGGTAAGAGTGGCAAATGGAAGAGTAGTAGAAAGGGCATTAATGGATTATGTGTTGATAACTAAAAGAATGTTTGGAAGATTGAAAGACGTGCACGTGTTTAGGGGTATGGCTTACGGTATGTCTGATCATTTTTTGGTGGAAGGAAAATTAGTTATAGCAAAAGAGTGGGGGAATAGAGTAGGTGGATGTAAAAGGGAGCTAGTGAGGGTTGAAGAGCTAATAAAACCGGGGGTAAAAAGTAAATATCAGGAAAGGTTGAAAATGGCATATGACGAGGTGAGAGTAAGAGAAACTGGTAATTTAGAGGAGGAGTGGAAGTTAGCAAAAGAAAATTTTGTTGGGATTGCAAGTGATGTATGTGGCAAGAAGGTTGTTGGAGGCAGCATGAGGAAGGGCAGTGAATGGTGGAATGAAGGAGTGAAGGTAAAAGTGGAAGAGAAAAAGAGGGCTTTTGAAGAATGGCTGCAGAGTAATAGTATAGAGAAGTATGAAAACTATAGAGAGAAAAATGTGGAAGT
>NC_090740.1:94812841-94822841 GCF_036898095.1 Palaemon carinicauda | reverse complement strand
TAATAGCTGTAAAACCAGAGAAATATCTTCAAGACTTCAACATAAAAGCTGTAAAACCAGAGAAATATCCTCAAGACTTCAAAATAAAAGCTGTAAAACCTGAGAAAGATCTTCAAGAACTCAACATTATCTACAAGAATCTACAATTTTGACTAAGTCCAACGGAAAAGCTAACATCAACATATGTTAGTATACAACCTGAATCTTCAATCAACATCCAAGGAAACCCAAGGACTGGCGTTCAACAATTGCAAGACATATCCAGGAAGAACTACATTCAACAAGAAACTAGAACGAGACATCGCTAACAAAACATCAAGAGAGAGAGAGAGAGAGAGGACGTGTCGACTTCATATATAAGCTAAGTACAGATATTTTGTATTCATTCCAGTTTGGGCAGTGAAGTGTAGTTATCACAAGTCGTTAGTCGATTATTACTGGGGTGAGTGAATTCCTAAACTTTGTTATAAGAAACTCCGAATTCTAATTTAGAATTTTTCTTTCTTTGTGCTAATTCCTTTTTCTTTCAGAAACTCTTGGGGGGAAATGTTTTGGGATTAGTAACATTGTTGGGGGAATTTTATTATACATATGCGTTTACGCAGTGGGCGTCTGTACTCATATAGATATTTTGATAGAATTGAAAGGGGTCAAAGAGATAGAAAAAAAAAATACAGCAGTCATGGCTCCTCCTGTTAGCCCTACCCCTGGACCTAGTGGTGTAGGCCAGGCTAATCCTCCTCCAATTGTGACGCTTGTAAATGCCAGGTCAGCAATCCTTCCTTTTCAAGGTCGGGTCAACGGGTTCTTGCCACAAAATGTGGAGTCATGGATTTCATCCGTTGATGCCCATTTAAATGCCAAACAAATCGTAGATCCTTTTGTACAATTACAAGAAGCTAAAAGTTTTATAGATTTTTCTAAGGGGGATGCGAGTGCGTATTTAAGAGGTGTTTCATTTCAAGAAGCAGTTACTTGGGATGATTTCAAAGTTAGGTTACGCGCGATCTATGGGGGTGAGGAAGCCTTGGATGTAGTGTTAACGTTACGAAATACACTTAATCAAGCCACTATGAATCGGCTTAATGTTATTGAGAGAGCAGCTCTCATAGCTGATAGGCTTAACGAATATCAGGACATTTTAGGTAATTCCACTTGGGTTACTAACGATAACATCTCCGTGAAAGATTTTTTACGATTAATGTATTTAACTTGCATGACACTTATGTTGCCTGAAGCTTTAGTGCGGTGCTTTGATAAGAAGTTAATGCCTGCAAGTACGGAATTGGATGTCTATAAACAGATAAAGAAACACATGTCCAAGTGTCCAGATCTCGATCCCGTGTTAACTCAAGTTTTTGCTAAGAATGAAACAAAACCACAAACAGTGAACGTAATTAACAGTCCAGCAGCGGGAGTGACGTGTTACAACTGCAAACGTCAAGGTCACATAAGCGCAGACTATAGAACAAAATTTTGCTCAGTTCACAACACAGCATCACATTCTTATAGTCAATGTTACGCGCGTAAGACACAACAATATCCTAGAAATACACAGTCAATTCCACAGTCAGTTCCATATGGAAATAAAAAGAAAAATCCTCATTTTAACAATAAGAAGAAACAACAAAATGTCAATGCAGTTCAGAGTCCAAAACAAACAAACACTTCTTCAAATATCGCTGAGCCTGGGCCGTCAAACCAGACCTCGCAAAGTCAGTCTAATTTTCTGAATGTGCAGAGCAAAGCAAATACCACATAGTTAACTCTAGAGGGGAAGAGAGTGATGTTGGGTCAAGGTCATTCATGTCAACATCAATAGTATTGAATAATCAATTTAATGTTTTATCAGATAATTGTGAGACAATAGATTTTCCTATGAAACACACGGCCGAATTAAGTAAAACAGTGCATGCTCCCGTAGATTTGCAACGAATTCATACAATAATAAGCCAAAATGAGTTACGGCCAACCTTATATGCTGTAAATTTAGAACACAAATCCTTTACGTTATTTTTTGACTCTGGTAGTCCACGTAATATTATGGATTTGAAGACGCATCATTTGTTGTTTTCAAACTTTCCGATTGAAAAATCAGGAATAAGACTTTCAGGTATAGGAAATAATGAATTAAACGTCATAGGCATAACTCATATTCAGTTCAGAGTCGGTAATCGCACGTTTGCCGATACATTTGTTGTTGTAAAAAACATTAATATGTATCCAGCTGTAATTATAGGATACCCATCTATGGGAAATCAAAACATTATCTTAGCTCCTGCCAAGCACGGCGTGTATATCAAAGGGAAATTCTATAAGTCTTCTAATACCTTAAAGTCAGTTTTGGATAAAAAGGAGACGACAAATGTAACCGTAACGTACGTTGAAGAACCAATAACTTGTCTCACTAATAAAGAAATAATATACGCGACCCAGCAGAATTCTCATTCACCCGTAATATCATCTTGCACGCAATATATCGAACCAAACATACCTTCGAATTTAATAGTGCAAATAAAGAAAACACTACCGGGATCTGAAATATTAATCCTTTCCGATACTTTGAAAACTAACGGATTGTCTGTCACACAAGCTATTTATACAGTAGGCTCACATCAGCAATGTAATATCGAAGTCTGTAATCATTTAAATAACACTTTAGTAATTCACAAAAATCAACATATCTTGGATGTAGAAGTTTATAAACATCGTATTCTTACCGTTGCTGAAATCAATCACTCTCAATCAGTTGCGGATGAATCCCTTTTGCGATCTATTAAAAATAAAATCAGTAAGGACATTCAAGACGAAGAAATTCAGCAGAAAATTTTTGAACTTTTAACTAAATATACAGATGTCTTTTCCACTACGGATGGATCCTTAGGAAAAACAGATGTGATCGAGCATCAAATAAGGTTAAAAGACAAGCAGAAAATTATATATGTACCCTCGTACAGACTCCCTATGAAATTCCAGAATGAAATAAATGATGAAGTAGGTAAAATGTCAGAGGAAGGAGTCATTAGAAAATCAAATAGCCCTTATAATTTTCCTTTAATAGTTGTACCGAAAAAAGATCGAACATGGCGTATCTGCGTCGACTTTCGTCGTCTAAACGAGGAAACGATCCCTGATCGATTCCCAGTGCCATGTACTGACGATATTTTGTCTTTGTTAGGTCAGAATAAATATTTTACCAGTTTGGACTTACTTAAAGGCTTTCACCAGATATCATTAGAAGAAGATAGTATCCCATACACAGCCTTCAGCACAGCCAGGGGACATTATGAATTTTTGCGGATGCCTTTTGGTTCACGTTTTGCTCCTATAACATTTACAAGAATGATTAACATAGTGTTTGGAGACTCGTTAGGGGATATATTGCATGCCTATATGGATGATCTTGTAATCTTTTCCAACACCTTAGAAGAACATCTACGTAAGTTAGAACTAGTACTACAGAGATTAAGACAACATAACTTAAGGGTAAAGATTAGTAAGTGTGAATTTTTCAAAACAGAATTGATATATTTGGGTTTCATGGTGTCAAGCCAAGGTCTTAAAGTAGTCCATGATAAGGTGTCGGCTATACGTAATTTTCCCATACCTACTAATGTCAAGGGAATACAACAATTTCTGGGTTGTAGTGGATATTACAGGCGTTTTATACGCAACTATTCAATAATAGCCGCTCCTTTAACTGATCTTACGAAGAAGGGCGTAGATTTCATATGGTCTGAGCAACATCAACAGGCGTTTAATACTTTGAAAGATGAACTGTGTAGTTCTCCTATCTTAAAATTTCCTGACTTCGGTAAGGAATTCTTCATTGCAACAGACGCCTCAGACTTAGGAGTAGGAGGGGTATTGCTTCAGCAATATGATAAACAGTTTTTCCCGATAGCTTTCTATTCTCGAAAATTGAGAACTTCCGAAAGTAAGTATGCAGTAATAGACAAGGAAGGACTAGCTATTGTTAATTCGCTAGTGCATTTTAAGTTCATAATTTACGGTTATCCCGTTAAGGTTCTTACTGACCATAAACCACTAACAGAGTTCTTTAAAGGCTTCAATCACAGCCCTAAACGAACTCGGTGGCATTTGATCATTCAAGATTTTGGCGCAAGAATCGTGTATTTACCTGAGAAAGCAAATATCATTGCGGATGCATTATCACGCAACCCCGTGTCATCTTGTACGGAGCCTTTAGCTGAATTAATAGATATATCAACATCCATGCCTATTGTAAAAACAATATCTGAACAAGAAGATTTAGGCTGGAGTGCTGAATTGTTACAGACTGAGCAAAGAAAAGATCAGAAAATAGAAACAATTATAAATGCTTTGAAAGGCAATCATAAAGAAAAGGAATATATAAAGTATAAGCAGCAGAATTATATAATCAAAGATAATATTCTGTGTAGGACTGTGACAAGGAAAACCCGCAATACACCACATGTAACTAACGACCAGGTAGTAGTACCAATCTCACTTATTTCCACTGTCCTGAATTGGTTGCATTCAAATCCATTACATGGACACCCTGGGTTCTCATTAATGTCACAGAAAGCCAAATCATTGTTTTATTGGCATACAATGCTTACAGATATAAAAAGACACATAGCTAATTGTCGCACATGTCAGGAAAACAAAGGGCATACGAAAACACCTGTCAGCCTAGGAGCTTATCCTGTGCCCAATCAACCCTTTGAAAGAATACATTTAGATTTGTTAACAGGATTTTACGAGTCAGACAGAGGAAATAAGCACCTCTTAGTAATTATAGATGCTTTAACTCAATATACAGAACTAATAGCGCTTAAAACTAAAACTGCGATTGAATGCGCTAGGAAGTTTTACGAGTGTTACATTTGTAAACATGGAATTCCACACATGATAATCTCAGACTCGGGTGGTGAATTTAATAATCACTTTCTTACCTCATTGTGTGAATTCCTCAACATAAAGAAGATTAATACCATGATATATCACCCAGAGTCGAATGGGGTAGTGGAAAGAGCAAATAGGAAGATATTAAATATATTGAGGGTAACACTAGGGGGATCAGACCCCAACTGGGATATTGCAATACCGGCGGCACTGAGTACTCTGAATCATTCATATCATATATCAATTAAAATGTCACCGCATGAAGCATTGTATGGTACCCCAGTTAGAACACCTTTCCATGTATTAACGCCTACAACTAATCTATCAAATCCTTTAAAAGAATGTATAAATGCAAGTATAAGTCGATATGATATCCTTCGAAAGAATTTAGAAGAATCATAAATCATAATGAAAAGGAATCATGATAAAATAGCGAAACCAACTAAAACATATACCGTGGGTGATAACATCTATATTCAAATCAATGTCAGAAAAGGGCTCAACTATAAATTAACACCTAAGTTTGAAGGCCCATTTACCATTTTGGAAACATTAACGGCCAATAGGTTTAGAATTCAAAACGTAGCCCAACCCACGGATGAGAGAATAGTACCATTGTCTCACATTAGAAATTAAAAAGAAAAGAGAGGAAAAGAAGTGAGGGAAAATTCTGTTCTGTTTTATGTGATTAAAAGTTTTCTTTTTAATACAGGAGTAATTACATATATTTTTTCTCGTTACAGGTTTCCAAGATGAATTTTTTGTTGTTGGGAGTGATATTGTTCGCTCAGACATTTTTCTCGTATGGGATGAGTTCTAAGACTAAAAGTATATATTTTAAATATGGCAATATAGTTGAAAGACAAGAAGACATTTTTGTTACATCAACCAACGTAATTGTCGAAGTGCATATGCAAGCAATTTTTCTTCAAGAGAATGATGTCACTAGCTTAAGAACCGCCATTTCAAGGTTTTCTGCCTCATTGGATGAGTTGCATAGAAGACATTTTCATTTGACTACTAAGAGTTTGCTTGGATCAACATTAAAAGTTGCAGAGATGCTATCTGATGACTTAAAAAATAAGACTGGCGAGACAGGATCTTTGGCTTATGACCTTTTGATGTGGACTGTAGGACACGAACATAAAGAAAGACGGAATCCGTTCATTTATGCTGCATTAAGCATCTTTGGGTCTGTTGCAAGTTTAGGTTTAGGAATTTCCAATCGTCTTAAAATTAGTAATCAAAATAAGAAAATTGAGTTCTTGACTCATAAAGATGAATTGATTATGTCAGAACTAAGGGATCAGTTAGCTTTAATCAATAAAATTATGGATTTGTTAAATGAACATTCAGATAATATCGTTCAAATTATGGAAGTACAGGATTTGTTGGCAACATTAACTTATTATGATTCAAAGATAGATCACATACATAACAGAATTGCACATTTCATTGAGAAATCCAAGGATTATGTAGAAGCTATCACGTTAGCAACTAAAGATGTATTGTCGCCCCATTTGTTGCCTATACGTTACTTAAAATTAGTTCTGGAGAACAGAAGGGATAAACTAGGCTATGTTCCTTTGTTAGACGAACATAGGTTAGAATTTTATTACAGCCTAATTACAGTAAACATAGATAATAACAAGATTAGGATTACAATTCCCTTTGATTCTTCTGATGCCTGGCAATCTTACAGGATATCACCATTTCCGACTTTCATGACGAATCACTCAAATCCAGTAATATCCACTTTGACAGGACACGTATTGATTTCCCCAGACAAGGAAACATATACGGTCATTAAAGACTTAAATCAATTAACTCACTGTTCAGACGCAATGGATAGAAAAATATGTACAGCTGACTCATTTGAATTCCGTAAAAACTTAATGGATTCATGCGAGTTAGGTATAGTGCTAGACGGTGCTCTCTCCCATACAAGTGAAAATTGTCTGGATAAGCTTTATCCCTTTGACAATAAAGAATTCAATTGCTGACTGAATAATGGCTCGTGGATACGATACGACAAGGACGGCTTCAATGTATCATGCCCTGACGGATCCACATCCTTCACCCACATCTTCGTCGCAGCAGATGGTTGTATCGGGACTTCCCCGAATTCCATGGTGACTGGTCTACGGACAATCATCAGAGAACGAGCCTACTTCGCGAACTTCACGTGGACCTCTTTAATGCCAGCACTTCCTCTCCCATACAACGGAAATGTGGCAAAGCGGTTGATGAAACTTACCGAATAGGACCACCTGTCACCGACTTATAAAGAAATTCTTCACCCCATACTACTGGCTGGTTTGTGTTTCACGGTGGTGATATTTATCGCCGTGAACATCCTTGTTTGGCGTAGGTTACGGCACAGCAAGCAGCTAAAAAGGAATGAGTTGCATAGCCCTGACAATACCCCCTATTTAATCCAGTTCAAAGCTGTTTGAGTGGCCACCTCATTCGCTAAGGGAGTAATTTGTCGGGAAGATGTTTGTATGAAAAGCTGATTAGTACGCTAGTAATATGTAATTAAAGAAATTCTCTACATTTGCATTGTTAAAAATACATTTAAAACAACATTTAAAAAATAAATAAAATAAAAAAGGATATAAATCATTTTTTTCTCCCGCCATCTAATAAAAATATATAAGCCGGAATGTTAAAAAAGAAAAGAGAAAAAAAAAATATAATAAAATATATAACAGAATCTATGGGCATCTAATAAAATATATCAGTCCTATATATATAAATATATATATATATATATATATATATATATATATATATATATATATATATATATATATATATATATATATATATGTGTGTGTGTGTGTGTGTACGAAACAGTGGTACGTGTACGTACCAGGAATTCGTGTTTGTGCACTAAAAATTGAGTATCTTGTTTCTAACAAAGGTAACAATTATTCTTTATCAAGTTACCGAATCATATGTAAGTCAGAATTTATTGTTTTTTGGTACCATGTAATCATTTGCTAGCAATGTACCATATATATGATCTTGGTTTTATCATGCATTTTTCTTTTTGCTTTGGTAATATCTTTTTTGTATGCATTATTGTTATTATTTTTTAATGTGCCTATTTGGACATTCGTCCTCAGTTGATTATGGCTAAAGTTAAACAAAGAATAATGAGTATGTCCAGTCACACCTAATAACCATGTTTCGGCTTGTTGTTAAATTTTTGTAAAAAAAAATTGAGATAGCTGGCCGAGCTAATGTAATGATTAGAATAGTTAATATTACATGTTTAAAACAAATGACGTTATATGTCATGTTGGTTGGAAGAGCTAACCCTGGGATTTGCTGTAGTCATTCAAATTGTAAACAGGACGTATAATGCAAACCTCGGCAAATTGACATTCTTTCTTAACGTCAACACATTGTCTCCTCGTGTGAAAGTTTGTGACGTCACCGGATGCAGGTGTCTTCCGATTCCGTCACGTGGCTAAATTAAACCAAGCATACGATATCTGTGATATCGATAATTTGTTCAGTTCATATCTGAACTTCACCAGAATTGGTCATCTGGACCAACACAGCTTCCTCCAGTGATGGAGATGTTTAACTCTGTTGTTTTATAGAATAAAACTTAAAAACTATTAAGATGTATTCAGTTAATCCATTTAAATACATCTGAAAACAACTCATACTCAAATGTGTGCTTAAGACAGTAGCACGCCAATATATATATATATATATATATATATATATATATATATATATATATATATATATATATATATATATATATATATATATATATATATATATATATATATATATCTATATGTATATACACACACACCCCTGAGATTTCTGCTCTTATCTCCAGAGGTCGATGAAATTCCTGGAGTCATTAAGTATTTTATCTTGGAACAAATACGGGATCAAGCGGAATTTACCTGTTCTTAATGAGTTTTGCAATGATTTCCGTGGCATTATTGCACTGCAAGAAACTTTACTCCTCCTCCATGACCTGGCAATCAGTGACTCGGTTCATGTTGATTATAACAGCTTCTCTGTCTCGTTGATGAATACTCACGACTTCATCATTCAAGGTCGTCCGAAAGGAGGTCTCTCATTTCTATGGCATAGATCTTTGGATAAGTGTGTGAAACCAGTGACGTATAAAACTGACAGACTTCTTGGCCTGCAAATAACGATCGAAGGTAAAACTATATCAGTGATTACTGCATACTTCCCCTGGGAGTGCCAGTCAGACTTTGATCAGTATTGTATATTGCTAGGAGAAGTTCAAGGTATTATTAATGAGACCTCCACTGACCATGTGTGCCTAATAGGAGACTTTAATGCGCACCCATGTAGACCATTTTGTAATGAAATACAGCGTCTATGTCTGCTACATTCTCTTCAAATTAGCGATGCCTCCCTCCACCTTTACTTATATACATAACAGAAATAATATGTCCAACACATCCTGGCTTGATCATTGTATTACCACTGACCGCCTGCATAGCTCTATCACTGAATGTATTATATGATATGTTCTATCGTCTGCATACGACCACATACCCCTGCAGGTCAAAGTTCATACACCCTCCCTCCCAGCGGTACCCATCCAAAGGGAGAGGCTACCATCCATCTCATGGGACTTCTCCAACCTCCAAAAATCCACTGCATTCAAACACTTATCTGAAAGTAATCTCTGCTCAATAACTCAACCTGCTGAAGCCCTGTTCTGCAATAATCCTAATTGCCGCAATGAACAGCATAAAACAAAACTAAAGGAATTCTACGTAAATATAATAAATGCCTTACGGAGCTTAGGAAGAGACACGTTTAGACTCTCTAGAGGTAACCATCGAAACATACCTGGTTGGAATGATTTAGTTAAAGACCTCTATGCACACTCTCGAGAAATGTTCCTTCTTTGGAGGAACGATGGTAGCCAGAGAGAAAGTCCCCTTGCTCTACAGATAAGGCAAGCGAGAGCAGAGTTCAAACTTGCTCTTTGTCAATGTCGTAGCAACGGAAATCAGCTACGAGCCGATGCATTGTCCAGAAAATTGACCACCCATGACTTCCCCCATATTTGGAAAGATATTATTTTACTAAA
>NC_090740.1:94797841-94802841 GCF_036898095.1 Palaemon carinicauda | reverse complement strand
ATAAGGTGTCTAGACCCAGGTTTTGAGGGTCTAGCATCAATATAAGACCAGTCTCATAGTGACCACATGTGTTCCTGACATGTAAGATATGCAAATTAGTGCCGCCATTACTGAAAAACCTATTTTTACCATATCTTTGCAAATGTTATAGCAATCGTGAAGAACGTGTTGCCTGTACTCGTATTTTAAGGGAGAAAAAACATCATAAGACCAGTCGTTTTTTCATCACAAGTGTCATTTGCACATTAAGAAGAAAAAAAAATTAAGATATAGATGCTTCTGGAAATCATCTAAATGTTCCCTGTCATCACAAGCTTCAATCGTCATCGCTTTCATCGCTGTCGAAGTCAAATGAATCTGTTTCTTCGTCTTCGCAATTATCTTCTGCTTCCTCCTGATCATCAATAGTTTCAAGGAGATCAACTAGTGAGGTAGGTAGTACTGGACCACATGACCACAATGGTTCCAGCATGCCTTCTTCTGTCTTTATCCATCCCTGGCCCTCGTCGTAGGGGTTTGGCTTTTCACAAATGGGTTCGTTAGCTCGTTTGTACAAACAAACCCTACCATCTTTCGAAGCATCTTAGATCGGACGGCATCCACAGACAAATCACGACTTTGGCTGTACATCAAGCAAGTGAATTGTTCTAACTGGTTCAACATTAGGCCATTTATGCTCCAGTCATTCCCAAGTTCTCTGAACACCTTGTGGAATCTCGGGTTCTTCTCAAGCTTTTTTAGTGGACCGACCTTCCCTTTTCCTTTGAAAGCACTGGTACAATCCTCCCCAGTGAAGACATAGAAGCCAAGAAGGGTAGCACAGTAGTCCTCCCCTAATGATTGTGCAAGCTCAGATACATTGATGAGCTGACGTTGCTTTCCTGATCCTGTATCAAGGTACACAGTCAGTTTGATAGCATGGGCATGGTAGAGTAGAATCACGAAGATATCCGTGTCAGGGGTTCTAACCACAGCATTCTTGTAACCAAGAGCAGCAGCATGATGTAGGTACAACACCACTCTCGTATCTGTCTCTTCCTGGTTACTGTATATAGTGGGCATCTCAAGCACCTCGACCTGAAACAAAAAAGGTCATTGAGCATATTTTGGATTAACATGTAAATGAATGTAGTCATCCTAAAAATAAAGGTGCAATTTCACATACCTTGCCTTCTTTGGAAACGAACTGATGAGCTCTCCCCTCGACAATCAGTACTGCCATCTCGGTTCTCTCCAGTCTAGATGCCGCCTGTTGGCCACTCCATACCTGCAGCATGAGTTGACAGAGCTGCTTCTTGTTGTCGTCATTTGCAAGGAACACCTTGAAGTCGTATGGCTTTCTTGTTGCTGGTCCGGCAAGAATGATCCTCTCTGAGCTGCCACGTCGAAGTCTTTCCTGAGCTTTGATGGATCCCGGAAAATAGCTGTCAGTTGAGAACAAGAAATGTTTTTTGGCAATCATCTGGTCAAGTATCTGAAGGCAGATCTCCCCACAGGTCGGGGGCAAGTTAGAAAGGACATGGAGAAGTGCCATTCCATCCTGGATGAATAGGGCATCCTTTGGATAAGGCAGCTCATCTTGGTTGAACTCTTCCATCAGGTAGTGCAGAATGGTGGCTTTGTTGGTCTTCGCAAAAAATCCATCTGATGTTCCAATACTTGGAGGCACTGGCATCAGGCTGTACTTCATGAGTTCATCCAAGTCAATTGGTTCATCTAGGCACTGTGACTTCACAAGGAGAAGGAATGCAACATTGCTTTGCTCCTGATACTGTATGACCTGAAATAACAATATATATTATAATTTTATATTGTAATACAGATTGTACAAAAGTCCCTTAACAATACATAACTTGCTCAATGAAATATAAACTTACCTTTCCTTGCGATGATGTGAGCTTGATCTTCTTGTTGCATGCCTCCATGGTCTTGAGTTTCTTCCTTTTGATTGGGTCGAAGAAGCTTCCTTGGTGGCCGCTCTGCAAACGTGTAATAAAGTCAGCCTTTGCAGCTTTTCCTACAGCGTCAGCTTCCAGCACATCCCTCTCAACATCCTTGGATGTAGGAGAACCAGAGGCTAAGGAGTAGAGCCTGTCCTTATCTGGGATTGTGAATGGATTCGTGAAGTTTCTGACAGCAGTGATGACTCTTTGAACAGCTTTCTCACTCTTCTTTATCTCTGCCTTCTCAAGCTCGCGATGCCTCCCAGCCCTTGGGCAGTCAGGATCGTCAAGAAGGCCAGCCATTTCAAGGGTCTTTTCATGAAACTGGGCCCGCGTGGAAGTTGTGCGACACCACCTCTGGTATGCCCCAAATTGACTGTACAGTCCAGCAAAGCCACCCATTTTTTCAGCTCTCGATTTAATTTGTTCCCATGCATTTTCCTTGTTTCTCCAAGATGAGAAATGGACAGGTCGTACAGTTTTTCGATCAGCACCTTTGATCTCTACTTTCTCACAAAAAATGCACTCCTCTGAAAAGACAGGTCCAGTTGAATGTCTACGAGGTGAATGCAATAGCGAGGTGGATGCCTGTGGTTCCTCAGTTGTCTTATTTTCTATAAGATGCAGATTGCCAGAGAACCGCTGATAACACTGACGGTGATACCCATTATTTTCAAGGTCCTCGGGGACAGTCTCAGGAATCTGGTCGCATACAGACTGCATACGATAGGGAGATGCATGTGGCTGACAGAGCCGCAGGTCCCGGATTTCATGAAGGTGCTTTAGTTTATCAAATGCAGTTCCTTTGATTCTACTGAGTGGGGTAAAAGGCCCATGATCAGAGATGGATAACACATGAAGCATGCATACAGGTGCAGGTGAAGCAGGCTTTTTGCTCAGGCTGGTGCGTTCAGTGCTGGCAGATTCAGCATTCCTTCGCTTTGGCATGATGGCGAACTTATACCAAAACTATTACTCTGAAATGAGAAGTATAGGCCTATAACCAACATGATGAAGTGTTTTGAAATATTACTACCAATGACACTAAGTCATGCAAGTAATTGCATTAATTGTCTTATCAAATAGAGCTTGAGAGATTATATAAACACCTTTTACCTATCTGACTATAAGCAGACTAAATTATGATAAACCTAGAAAAGATAAACCTAGAATGATTCATAAATTGCTGAAAAACACACTGCTTCATCCAATATAAATGACACGGATTCAATGAATCACATCCTCTCCTATTCAGTAAAGTGTTGCCACCTATGATGAAATGATAAAAAATATTTCACTGCTTAATAAACACTAATTGGTAAGTACCCTCAGAATCTCTCATTACCTGACTATATCTCATTATAATAAAACAAATAAGCAAAAGGCACATTCAAATATAGTCTAATAATAAACATCAACCCATAAAACAAGGGTACAGACAACACGTTCTTCACGATTGCTATAACATTTGCAAAGATATGGTAAAAATAGGTTTTTCAGTAATGGCGGCACTAATTTGCATATCTTACATGTCAGGAACACATGTGGTCACTATGAGACTGGTCTTATATTGATGCTAGACCCTCAAAACCTGGGTCTAGACACCTTATTTTTGCAGTTATCTGTTGCATTGGCGGAGTTATAGCGATTTTAGTATTTTCATGTAATGGCGGCTTAATTTGCATAAAATAGGCACGTGGGACAATATTTCAAATTTTTAACATAGCAAACTGTTTTCTACACATTTTTCCCCATAGGAAGACATCAATTAGAAATTGATTTCCGGGGGGTGCACGCAGACCCCCTCTACCAACTAGACTAATTTGGTAGGTTTGTGACTTGGCATTTGATTAATGATAAATTTTACAAATTTATACTTGTTTTTCATATTTTAAATAAGCCATATATATATATATATATATATATATATATATATATATATATATATATATTTATATATATATATATATGTGTGTGTATATATATATATATATATATATATATATATATATATACATACATATATATATATATATATATATATATATATATATATATATATCTATATATACATATATATTTGTATATATATATATATATATATATATATATAGATAGATAGATAGATATATATATATATATATATATATATATATATATATATATATATATATATATACATATATATATACATATATATATATATATATATATATATATATATATATATATATATTAATATATTAGAGTCTGGATTCTCTTAACCTTGGGATCAGAACTACAGGAGAAATCACTGAAAGACTCTAGTGTCTGACCGGCAAGGTTTAGAACCCTGGCCCAGGTTACTTGTATGACATTGACCATACCATTCAGCCACGAAGAAATATAAAAAGCAATGACAATCCTCCTGTACATATATTTGTCTAATTCAGGTTTTTTGTACTTAGAATTGGAATTAACCCATCTTCACTATCGTAGCTATCTTGTAGGCTTGTGACTTGGCCCATTTAGACGTGTTTTTCATCCTTCAAATAAGCCATATATATTTATACATTAAAGAATGGATTCTTTCAACAACCTCAGGATCAGAGCCCCTAGCGAAATCACTCAAAGACTATAGTATCTGACTGGCCGGGTTTTGAACCCTGGTCCAGGATACTTGTTTTACTTCTATACGAAATCTGATGATTTTTTTTCTTCCTAGGAAATGGTAACATCAAACACAAGATTCGGGTGAAATTGATGATTTACACCCCAGTTACTTAGAGAATAATATCACAATTCCTAATATTATTTGAACATGCGTTTGTATGTTTCGGCGTTGCTTGACTTGTTCCAGCTAAAGAAGGTTGTATTTGATAGGAATTATAGATTAGGACAACAGTACAAGTTACCGATTTTGGTCTTATTTCAAGAAACAGTGCTATGAATTTAATCTTCTTTTTCTGGTGTGTAATTCTCTTTCATTTTCCACTAGCCTTTTCGTCTCGGCATTTTCCATAGTGTGAACCACATCAAACCCAAGGTTTGAAGGTATTAAAGGTCACTCAGGAATAG
>NC_090740.1:94767841-94770341 GCF_036898095.1 Palaemon carinicauda | reverse complement strand
GTCTTCCACTGTCTCTTGGGTTAGAGTTCTCTTGCGTGAGGGTACACTCGGGCATATTATTCTATCTGGTATGATTTATATAGGAAATATTTATTTAAATGTTGTCACTGTGCTTAAAATATTTTATTCTTCCTTGTTTCCTTTCCTCACTGGGCTATTTTCCCTGTTGGCACCCCTGGGCTTATAGCATCTTGCTTTTCCAGATAGAAATATAATCTCAAGCACATCACAATCATGAGGTGTATGTAAACGTGCCTTACAAATTTTATAAAACTGTACACATCTCCAATACGTTTTAGTTTTTGAAGGATTACTCTGATGATTTTCATAAATGTAATTAGATTATTGTTGTTCTTTTCTGGAGATTTTAAGCTGTGGTTTACTTGTGAAAACTATTTTTGTTAATTTCCTATCATTATTTGCCTGTTAAGAACTAGTATTTTGGTAATTCATTATTTTTTTATGTACTTCGTTTTAAATTGTTGTTTATTTGAAAACAAAATTTTTTGCTAATTTCCAATTTTCGTTTGCTGGTTGAGAAATCTTATTTTCGTAATGTTTTCGTCTTTAGACACTTTGTTTTAAATTGTTGTTTACTTGGGTGGAATATTCATTAGGTGGAAATTTCTTTGGGTGGAATTTTATGAGGGTGGATTTTTCTCTGGGTGGAATTTTCTGTCAGTGAAATTTTCTGGGTGAAATTTTCGTATGTCGAATTTTCATAGGTGGAATTCTCCTATCACGATATATATATATATATATATATATATATATATATATATATATATATATATATATATATATATATATATATATATTTATATTTATATATATATATATATATATATATATATATATATATATATATATATATATATATATGTATACATATATATATATATATATATATATATATATATATATATATATATATATATATATATACACATTTATATATATATATATATATATATATATATATATATATATATATATATATATATATATATATATATACACACATTTATATATATATATATATATATATATATATATATATATATATAAATATATATTTATATATACACATATATATATATATATATATATATATATATATATATATATATATATATATATGTATATATGTATATATATATTTATGTATATATCTATATATATATATATATATATATATATATATATATATGTATGTATATATAGATATATACATAAATATATATATATATATATATATATATATATATATATATATATATATATATATATATATATATATATATATATATATATATATATATATATATATATATATATATATATTGAAAAATATAACGTTAAAAGAATGGTGATTTGAGGATCCCAGGCTACAATGGTACAGAAGATACTGTAGATTATTTTCCATGGAAAACTAACACATCTAAGAATAATTTCCGTGTGGATTATATATTGTTTTATTATACATGGAATTAGTTAAATATTACCAAACATAAATATGTAACTAGAAAAAAATATATAAAGATAACCTTATACTATCGCACATGTGTCTTGTAAGGAAAATGAGATATTAATAACCGGAAAGGTATACAGCCTCTCTACTAACATAAATTTAGTTTAATTACTCCAAGCTTAAACAATACCTTTATCATTAGATAAAGAAGCACTCATATCCTACCGCAAATTAATGTCACTCAGTAAGCATGTAAGTTTCAGGGATTTCATTTTGATATGATAGAAATAAAATTGAATGATTGAGGCCTTATCATGGAACGTGTATCGAGATCCCCCCCCCCCCTCCCCAACCACCCCACCCCTCTGAAAAAAAGAAATCCTACCGCCTTCAATACAATGCCAATAAGAAACACCACTATGACAAATATTGCCCTGATCTCTCTAGATGGCTAAAGTAGCAGGCATAAAAATATTCGAATACTATAGGAAGCATCAATGCCTATAGATCAAACAAAAAAAATTTCTTAAGGTAGACTGCTACCAAATAATAGCTTTATAAATTATCCATTTACATTACTTTGAATATCAATTTTCGAAATCAACCCACAACCCCATAAGTCAATGAGGATATAATAGCGTCGACGCTGTCAAACATTGCCGCAAATTTTAAACCAACCATCATGTTAGCCCTCTGGTTTAATATTTGAACTAATCTTGGTTCCAATAACTGATTGTGGAACATCTATCTCCTTGCATACAAATTTTGCATCACTGCACAATGTATCATCCTATGTACTAGTGAAAAAATAACTGGTAGGGAGACCTAGTAGAGGGGTAAAGCGTTCGACTTAAATTCACCAGGTAGCATATCGATCCCCAGGTACAACCAAGATCTTGAGCTTTTTACTGGGAAGGTTATAGCTGAGGCTAGGCACCTTATTAGGAAGCTGGGCTTGACCAGCTGACGTTATGATGAGGATCTTTTCAGGTAATACAGGAACTGAAAACACACACTTTTTAACATTCA
>NC_090740.1:94745341-94757841 GCF_036898095.1 Palaemon carinicauda | reverse complement strand
CCTAATTGTATTTGATGTTCTTATGGTTGTCAAAATTAGGTATTAAATTTTTTCTTCCGCTAATAATCTCATTCTCAAATTATTTCAAGTGAAATAAACATTGTATTCTCTCTTAATCTAATCTGTCCATAAACATAAATTACCTAGTAATCTATAATTTTATGATAATGTAAACTAAACAGAGTCAAATTTTGAGGTCAACAATCTATCTGCTACTGTTCGTAAGATTGTTAATAATTTAAAGAGACGCATATGGTTATTAGATAAAAATATTCATGTATGTAACATATCAAATAAATAAAACTACTACTACTACTACTACTACTACTACTACTACTACTACTACTACTGGTATTAAAACTACAAACTAGACTGTTCAAAATATGAAATGGGTTGACGAATAGTAATATGAAATATAGTAAAATTTAAAACTTATTTCCTAAGCCAATGATAATTGATAAAGCATTAGATTTAAATAAAGAAAAATGAAAAATATGCAATTACACCAAAAAAACTATTAGTCAGAAAATAAATTGATTCCAAAGATTTTATCGTAATTAGAGTTTAATTCCAATTTCTAATAGCAGTTACAGTCTGGGCACGAAGTCTTATTGCACATTGGCTTGTTACAATGCTTCCACCTTAACTCAAAATTATATTGCTCCGAGTGGTCGAAACGTAGTAACCAGGTGTATTCCTTAAAAACTGTACTAAATCTACCATGCAATTTGATAAAATTAATGTATGGAACAATCGTAAAATAAACAATTTTAGTCTTCAAATTACATTTAATTAATAATTAACAAGACATGATTAAGATAGTTAACCATTAATAATAATGACCATTATCTATATATGAAATAGCGAAAAACTTTAGTTATTCCGAAGGAATGGCGTGAAAGGAGTAGAGTCACTGCACTCCTCCGTCTTGAGAAGGAACCCGTCAAAAGTGAGGGATGCAAACTTCCTCCTCCCGATGTCCATTAATTACCAAAGGAAATACAAGGACCTGACAACACAAATAAGTACGATAAAAATTATCGATATAAAGATTATAGGTCAGTAATAATTTATATGCAAAATTTATTTACATATAAAGCAAATTAGAAATTATAAATGGTAGAAAAAAATCTACAACACTTGTATAAATTACGTCGAAGAAAAATAACTATTCGACATTCCTTTCTATTTGATGAATTACGTAAAAACAAATGAAAGAGAAATACTAAAATTTGTTATCGGATAGCACTGAATAATGAGATAGGTTATTAACCTTAATAAAATTTAAGTTAATGTATATTGATAAATTTGATGTTAAATACTCTTTAGGTCCTTTTAATTTATTCAATGAGCGTGATGGGGGATCAAAGTTGATACGGAAAAAACTTTAAACTAATGATCGGACAGTACTTGAACTTGCATTAACTCATTGTACTCACATCTTCATTAGTCCCGATCCGCCGAAGTGAGATTCCAAAGTCCCGTGGTGGAATGGACTATACGTAGCTTAGAAAAAAGGTGTTATAAAGCTTGCTGCCATTCTGACGTCCAAGTTCATGAGCCATCCTCGGCCGCTAAGGTTTTAGCTTTCCATATTAATGATAATGAATCAGGATGAAGTAATAGTGTACACCCACCAACTGACTCTCTGACTGTCCTGGTGCACACCGACCAGTCACCTCTCAAACTCCAACCCAAACGGGAAAAAATCAGCAACTACGGGGCAGACTTTACTTCCTTCGTTAACCAACAGACGATGTTCCGAGATCTCAAACGACCGTATGGGGTTGTTGATCGTAAACGAGCATAATGCAAGCACTTTTACTAAGGTTATTACTATTTTAGTCGGGTGAGACCCAAGAACATCGTAACATTAAATTTAAAAAATCAATCATACATTGAAAGAAAACAAATATGACAGAATTAAAAAATAGATTAAGTTATTTCTTAATCAAAAAAAATAAAAAGGAAATATGATAGGCTTATTTTTCCTTCATGTAACATTAATATCCTTAATCACTATATAAAACAGATTTTGACGTAAAAAAATCTATTTTTGGGTGAGATGGCCATGTCGTCCTGTTGAAGGTCCCTTCGGCAGCTTCCTACTGTATACTATTTCTGCCAGTGATATTGCAAGAGAATTTCTCTCACGTATCACAGGGTTCTAACCCCCGGAACAACTATCCAAAGATATCGTGTATAATCAGGGACGTACCCATAGATAACCATAGATATTTGCACCCTCAACAGACTTTACCCAGTCTAGTTAACTATGGGGGAAGGATAGGTGAGGAGCCGTTACATATCCTCTCCCCCAATAGTAATCTCGTTTGTCACTGATGAGTCATTCAACCTAGCAGCATAACTACTGTGAAAAGAGGCATCTTATGTGGAATCGGGAAGGGATAAAATAATGGGTGGGCCATTAGGACGACATGGCTATCTCACCCAGAAATATATTTTTCCCACGTCAAAATCCGTTTTTTATTCTCGAGCCAAGTGTTCCTGATGGAAGTGTACTAGAGAATTACCCATGACTCGGTAGGAGGCCTTGAAGAGAGGGTCCAATACCGAAATGCAGTAACAGGATTACTCCGCCGAAGCATAGGTATCACCCTCAAATATCTATTCTAGAACATTTCAGATGCAGAATTGACAAGTATGGTGGTCCATCAAGGAGGCAAAAGGGGACCCAAGAACCACCCTCCGCAAGTGGAAAAGCATCTGAGTTCAGTGATGAGGACCCTAGGGAACACAAAACAGAAAGAGGCATCGTAAGTAAGACGTATGGAACAAATACCTATTAATAAAATTTATACAATTATATTCAGAAGGATAATAATGAAACACACTAAATTTATTGCTGCTAAAGTAATAATAGAGCATAAATAAAAGGCATGTAAAAGTTCACAGACTTTTATTCACAAAAATCTGTGTGAAGGATAATAATAAATCAATGTTAATAGTATATAGAGAAATTGTTTTGTACACAAGTAATACATTCCAACCATACTCAGACAGAAGGGGAACAACAAGGAACAAAAACATGACATTGGGAACCGTAAGGAACTTATAACAAGATAAATTGATCGATCAATAGCTAAAAATTTATATATGCACAAAAAAGGGGGTAATCCCCATAAATAAAGTGAAATATAGCTTAATCAACACTTAGACAAATAGATTATAGCACTAAAGGAACAAACATCATATCGGATAGACACAAGTGAGCCTGAAAAGTAAAAGATTAATTGAATTTTTCTTTTTTTCTGAAGCAAAAACTAACTGTTTACTCATTGCAAATAACAAGCTAGAGGAGTGCCCTTGAATGTACTGTGGGCTACGTCCTTGCAGCGGGTTTGATAAGACTTCCTGTAGCCACTACAAAATGACGTATCTCCTCTAATTGCTTCAGATAATGCTTGAAGAAAACCCTAGTGGACTTCCAGGCGGTATAAGCCTGAAGTCCCTCAAAGGACATATACTGGAAAAATTTCAATGAGGAAGCCACTTTCCTAGGGCCATGACTGGATGGTATACTAGCCGGGTCTGCTCTTCGTATAACGTATTTAATTTTTGCTCCTAAAATACACTTTTAGACACTGCACTAGGCTCAAGGAGGAGTCACTTGGTAGGGGAACTATTTTCCATGGATCCCAGCGTTTAGAGGGAAGTTCATTCTTAGCTAAAAAAGTGGGATCAGGGTATAAATTAACTTCAACATTACTCAAAAATTCAATGTGGTCCTAGTCTCTAGAAAGAGCCACGATTTCACTAACACCAAGCACAGGAAGCCATTGTAACTAAAAAGATGACTTTCTGAGTAAGATCACGAATAGAAGCCATTTGATTGTCTATGTCCGAAGCGAATTGCAAAACCTTGTTCAAAGACCAAGAAATAGGCTTCGGTGGAGCCGACTGCCATAGCCTAGCAAAAACCTTCGGAATTTTGTTGAAGAGATCCGAGTTAAAGTCGATATCAAAGGCGTATAGTATAGGTCTAGCGAGGGCTGACTTGTACGACAAGATTGTGGAGGAAGCTACACCTTGCGCGTGCAAGTCAATCAGGAAATCAAGGCAAAAATCCATAGTAATTGATCCTGGATTCTTGTCTTTGACGTATTTGACCCATTTCTTCCATGAGGTTTCATACTGAGTCATGGTGTGGATGTCTTATAGTTTTCCGCAAACTCCAACTTGTCACGTTGAATTTGGAACTTTTTTTTATGGGCTAATGTGAAAAAATCATGAGATGAGGTTGTTTATTCTCCATGATGAAGCGTAGACAATCTCCTGCTATACCTCCTGGGACAGAATTGGGTAGGGCAACGGCACCAACTTGGGGTTCAATTGCGTGACCATGGGAAACCAGTTGCTCTTTGGGCACAGGGGAGCCACCACAATCACTGTCTTTTTGAAAGACCGAAGCTTGTCCAGAACCTTCATGAGGAGGTTGAACGGTGGAAACAGGTAAATCTTTGATCAACGATTCCAATCCAGGGACATCACGTCCTTGGCAACTGCTGCTTGATCCATGTTCGGTGCTACATAACGGGGAAGTTTCTTGTTGTGACTCATCACAAATAGATCCACTTGAAGCCCAGGGACTTGCTCCTGCATGAAACAGAATGAGTTTCCGTCAAGAGACCACTCCATCTTTAGAGGTTTTGTCCGGGAGAGAGAATCCGTCATCACATTTCTTACTCCCTGAATGTGGGATACTGACAGGTGCCAGCCTTTCCTCTGAGCTAACATAAACATGGCTACCATTATGTGATTTATTTGGGTAAACCTCGACCCTCGTCTGTTGATGCAATAGACTATGACCTTGCTGTCGAGGACTAGACGGACATGAATGTTTTCCTTCAAGTGTAATTTCTTGAGGCACAAGAAGACCGCCTTGGCCTTCAGAATATTGATGTGGAATTGTTGAAATTTCTGAGATCAATTAAATTGTACTTTCTTGAGTGGGGTATGATGCCCCAACCTTTCTTCTGTATGAAGAATCACTACTGGAGGAGGAAAGCGCAATGGTACTGTCTGTGAGAGACTTTTGGCAGTGGACCACGGTCAAAGTTGCCTGCGCAGTAAAACTGGAGTCTGCTTCTGATGGTCGCGAAAAGCTTTGGAGGCTCTCCATTTCCAAACTCTGCTTGCATCCTTGAGACGCACTTTGAGGAGAGGGTTCATTACCAATGCGAATTGTAAAGATCCTAGAACCCTCTCCTGGCATCGCCTGGTGATCGTCCCCGACTTGATCAGAGACCTGACTTTGCTCTTTACTTTCTCTTGGAGGGAAGATTAGATAGGGAATGAGACTTAAGGTTCCAATGGATCCCCAATCACTGGAAGTCTTGAGCTGGAGCCAGTCCTAATTTCTTGAAGTTGATCTGAAATCCGAGAGACTGAAGGAACCGTACACCTCTAGTGGCTGCTTCCGAGCACTCCATTGCCGAGGGAACTCACACTAGCCAGTCGTCCAGGTACGCTGCTACTTGAAGGCCTTGTTCCCATAGTTGCTGAACGACTGCGTCGATAAGCTTCGTGAAAATCCTCGGAGCTATGTTGAGCCTTAATGGCATAGCTCTGAATACATAACCCTTTCTCTCCAGGCTGAAAAAAAGGTGGGGGGAGAAGCGTCGACCTATCCGAAGCTGCCAATAAGCGTCGGTAAGATCTAGAGAGACAGTGTCAGCCTCCATGGGTAGTAAGGTCCGTATCTGTGAAATAGTCACCATTCGGAAACTGTTGCTCTGAACGAACAGGTTTAGACGGGACAAGTCGAGAATAGTTTGAGTTATGGTCAAATCTTACTTTGCCACACAAAATAGACGACCTTGAAATCTCATACATCTTGTATAATGTAAAACTCTTTTCTTCAGAAGGTCTTGCACATATTGTTCCAGATGAGGTGTTGTTTTCTGGAAGAATATCCTGAGCTTTGGTGGCCGTTTCTTCCAATTCCAACCCAAGTCGTTGGAAATGACGCTCTGTGCCCGAGGACTGAAGGCCCAACAATCCTTCAACAAGGCCAGCCGTCCCCCTACCGGGAGACCTTCATTGTTTGTGTTGAGGACGTACACTCCTTCCTCCTCTGCGGTCTCGATGCCCGCGACCCCTGGACTTGCCTCCTCTGTTTGAGCGCCCTCTGCACCCTCTTTCTCTTTTGTGAGATATAAAGGACAACGACCCTTGCTTATACACAGGGTTGAAGGCCGAGGACTGTGTTACAACGGGCTGAGGTACAGCATAGACATTCTAAGGGATGGCCGGGGGTGGGGTGGGGGGGGCAATGGAGCAAACAATTTCCGATGGAAGGTCGGTTTACGAGACCTCTTGGGTTGTGGTCCTCCCCCTGTGGTGAACTTCCTCTTCAAAGATATCCCCCACTTCTTGAACAGGCTCTTGTTCTCTGCCCCAGCCTTATCCGTAACTTCCCTCACCAACTTCTGAGGAAACAGGTTTTTTCCCCAGATGCTAGAGTTGATGAGACGTTTCGGCTTGTGGCGGATAGTAGCTGAGGAAAGTACATGTTTCCTACAGGCTCTACGGGCCCAAAAGAAAGCAGAAAGATCCTTCATAAAGGTGGCAAGGTGAGTCTTCACCAACAAAGAAAAGACTGGGGAATCCGTAAAATTTCCAATCATCATCTCCATGAAGCACTGCAGAGACGTCGAAGCTGATAACCTCTCTCCGGTCTCCATCTCAGCCTTAAGAAAGTGTTCAGGAATCCAGGGCAGCTTCTCATTAAACTGGTGGCTGGCCATCGGCAAACCCGTCTCCAACTATTATTTCACCACTCTCTAGGCTAGGCTAGCCGAAACTGGCACGCACTGAACTAAAACTAAAAATATAATAATGCAAGGTAAATGCAACCAGATAAAGTGCCCAAGTCTTCTTAGTACTAAAATAAAGCTAGCTATCGTGAAACTAGTAAATAAATTAATGAACACAATAAATAAGGGTAGTCGGTTACACAACATAACGCCCAAAGCTAGCTGGACTCGGGGTGCCTGGCTCCCAGACCCTAACAAGCTAAATAGCCATTCCCCGTAGGGATCCAAAATAGCTACAGCTAAATCAAACTGTAAAGGAAGATGGTACTCAACTTAGACGACGAAAAAGAAGCTATTATAATAAGAAACACTCCAAAAAGTTGAAAAAGGGGTCACAACAAAACAACTACGTAAACAGGAAGACGCTGTGAACAAAGGAATGACTCATCAGTGATAAACGAGGGCACCATAGGGGGAAAGGATATGTAATGGCTCCGCACTTATCCTTCTCCATAGTTAACTAGACTGAGTAAAGTCTGTTGGGGGTGCAGATATATATGGTTATCTACGGATACATCCCTGATTATACACAATATCTTTGGATAGTCGTTCCGGGGGTTAGAACCCTGTGATGCCTGAGGGTAATTCTCTTGTAATATCACTCACGGAAATATTATACAGTAGGAAACTGCCGAAGGGACCTTCCATCAGGACGACAGTGCTCGAGCCCAAAAATTTTATGAGAACATGCATCACTAACAAACCCAGAGTCCATGTTACCTTAAAAAGTCGGTGACCAGCCTAGGTTCCTTCGTTGAAGTTCATAAAGAAAATTTATGGAAACCCACACACATTGAACTTCAATTAACAGTTAACCAATGAAAAAGTTCCTCTATTATATAGAATAATTTACTAAATGTATTCTGATTATGATGCATATAAACTCACGACAGTAGCGTTTTAATATATCTAAACAAACTTTAAGTTTTATACGTAATAATTTCCTAGATAAAATTATCTTTTACAATATTTTAATTTTTATTGAAAATTACTTTAGGTTTCCCAAGTCCTTTATTTATAATTAGAACTTTACATACAATTGATACAGAGAGAGAGAGAGAGAGAGAGAGAGAGAGAGAGAGAGAGAGAGAGAGAGAGAGAGAGAGAGAGAGAGAGAGAGAGAGAGAAATACTTGGTAAAAGAAGAAAGTGAATGCAATGTTTATTACAGTATTATCCCAAACCTTGTGCGAGGATTACCGAGGGAAGGTTATCGCTTGCAAGGAATGAAGCATAATAAGAGAAGTGACTGCCGTAAAGGTCTCTGTAAATTGCACCCAAGGCCTGCATTTAGGAGGTTAGATTTTACTAAAAGGGGGAGAAGCAAGGCGAATCTTTCGTTTTAGATACAGTCCACAACAATTTCCTGATAAGGTAATTTTACAGACGACCAGGCGTCAATATTTGCAACTGCGTTATGAAGAATCTGTTCAAATTTACAGAATATTTTCAGTGTTTCTAGGATTAGTAAGGTGTATAGACCCATCTTCATGAAATTTACTTTAACTTACTTAGAATTACAGAAAAAAAAACCTGTTATGATTTCGGGAAAATGCGTCGAAAGTTGAAGGGCAATATAAAACTGCAATGGTAAACATAGTTTTCTTTTATCTATAAAATAGAATAGTTAGTTATCTATGGTTTCTATATTTACTGCCAAACATTCTGGTGACCTTAACTCTCAAGTAAAATTTAGGAAACCAGATGATAAAAGGAATTTTTCTCTGCGTTAAGGTCATTAAGGAAACATTTCTAGGATGGAGCTTTTACGAGGACTAATCTGGCAGTCATTAAACAGACTAACGTACTGAGGAACTCTATAGTAGAGGGAAAATCTTCCGTGCCTATGGTGATTTAGTCGAAATTTGTATAAGGGAAAGAACTTTTAAAATCCTCCAAAATATATAAAGTTGGTCTTCATTGGGAAGGTTTTGGCAAGTGCTTTCCAATAAATCGCAATAAAGTAAAGTTTGGGTGTTCTTGAAAGAGTTTCTCATATCAGAAGTTTTGTTGAATTCACCAGCAGCAGTGAAAGGGTTAATGGTTCAATAGTTGAAGGGTGACCATGGTTTTATGACTATTCCGAAGTATTTTCTGGAGAAAAAAATCCATGATTAAAATATTAAACCAAATCATTACCAATATAACAAATTAGAAATGATGTAAAAGTAAAATCGCATTGGTAAAATTTCAAATTTTAAAAATAAAATATCACAAAAGTACTTTTAAGTAATTGTTAACGTTAGACTACCAATGAATATTAAGTCTAAACGGTAATGTAGGTTAAAGTTCTACAAAGTATGCATCTTTTCTATGCTTTAGAAATATTTTCCGGAATCCGCGTATGCTTTTTTATTTATATATTTGTTTAAGAGAAAAGTATATTACAAACTGGTGATCAATTATGATACTATAATATTGAAAATATTATTTGGAACATAGGATTCACTTATTATTATTATTATTATTATTATTATTATTATTATTATTATTATTATTATTATTATTATTTTCGAAATAGATCCTCTTTCAATCAGGTTTCATTGGAAATTATAGGTGCCTCAATGGCGGTGATATTGTAGTTGAACTTTTCATTTGTTCACATTTTTCTTTTCTCAACAGTACTGCATGCCACCAGTAGCTAGGGTATGTTAGTCACAAGTAGGTAGGCTGGCAAAGTAAGTAGTAAAATTCTAAGATTTTGCCAGAAATTTACTGAGTAAATTTTCCAAGTGTCTGTTACAGAAGAGTTGGCTTCAACACTTTTCATGATGGTGCACGGTGTTTCTTCTCAACTTCATGCTAGAAGTGGAACGAAGTTGTTGTTGTTGTTGTTGTTGGGGTATTAAAGCCAACACTTCTTGTTGGCACGGGCCTTTCTATTGTTCTGCCCGTAGGTGATCAAACGCAAAAAATAGGTAGTAAATTAAAAGATTGCCCAGCCTTACTGCTGGACACGGGCTTTTGCGTAGTAGCCCGTAGTATTTATTGCCCTAAGTAGGCAATAGTGTCACAGCAGTACCAGTCTTCATGTCTGGATTTGCAGCCGCTCAGGCTCATCGAGCGTAGCTGCAGGTGCGACTGCTCAGCCCCTTGAGCATAGTCGCCAGGTTGGCAAAGATAGATCTTGCAACTGCTCAGCCCCTTGAGCGTGGTTGCCAGTGTGGTCGCTCAGCACCAAGAGCATGACCTTGCGGACCAAGAAGCAGGACCATTTGGAGCCGAAATGAAAGGTTTCAGTAGTAGGTAAAAGTGTTGATAGCAGTAAGTCCCAGTAAGTAGGAGAGACTGGGAGAGGAGGGAAGAATTCGAGTAGTAGGAAAAAGTGGCAGATTTAAGCATAGATGCCTATCTCTGCACCGGGGAGGGTGAAACTAAGGGACTGAGGAGGGAATGAATTACAGAGGAGGGAGTCTTAGCAAGGGAGCAGACTTTGACTAGTAGTTGCAGTACTAGGGGGATCTAGGTATCCAGTGGCAGGGCCTCTGCCAGGGATAAGATGGAATATATTGCTGGGGGTTGGGGAGGAGATTGAACAGCGTTGGAGGTTGGCTCTTCAGCTGGGCTAGCGATAGTGCTAGGTTCTTGGTTCGTGGCTGCAGTAGGGGCTCCTGGAGGGGGAGCCTCGGATTGTCGCCGGGGAGGCCTGGTTCGTTGAATCCGTTGGGGTTTCGGTGTCTGCCTTGGTGCAGTCTCAGGTTTGTTCGGTGTCTGCCTTGGTGCAGCCTCAGGTTTGTTCGGTGGGGCTGCCAGTGGGGTTGGTAGCCTCTTCAAGAATTCAGGACATTTCTTGTTCCATGCATGATGGGGTCCCGCACAATTGGGATATTTTGCCTGGGTTTTTGTCCCATTTCGATGTGCATCAATGCAGTCCTGTGTGGGATGGCGGTGGCTGCAGACTCCGCATATTGTAGGGTTCCTGCACTCTTCCTTATGGTGTCCATAGCGCTGGCAGTTGTAACAGCGCAGTGGTTCTCGCTTTGGACTTCTGATTGGAAACTTTCCCCAGAGGCCCAAATCCAGTGCCTTAGGGACTTGCCCAATAAAGGTGACTGTTACTTCGTTGGTGGGAAGTTTGCGGTGGTCAAGCTTCCTCTCGGCCTTTGCAATATTGCTGCAGTCGGTGACGAATGACAGTGGCATGTTGACAGGAAACCGATAGATCACTGCCTGTCTGAGTCTCTTCTCAGGGTCCAGGAGGGTCAGGGAGGGTTCCTGTTGGAGGATGTTGACGCTGGCAAGGTCCTTCGGGGATATAATTAAATCCCCTTTTAGGTTGGCCCTGGCTGCGATCTTGATGCCAGAGTTGGCGGTGGCAATAGCAGCAACTGCTGCATATCACGGTGAGCCTTCTACAGCTGCCATCTTGAATTTGGCAAGCTGTTTGGGTTGGCTGACAGGTGGTTGTGGTTCCTGAGTAGGTTCCTCAGCAGCGGCCAAGTTTAGGTCTAAGCTTGGGTCGTTCTCAGTGATTGCCCGAGCCTCCATTAGGAGCTGTGAGAGGCATGGTGTGCAGTTGCAATCCTCTGGGTGCATTTCTGCTAGTTGCGGTGGTTGATTGTCCTCAGTCAGGTCTAGAGCCATGGCTGAAACGTTGGTCTCAGGTTCCGGAGTAGCGGTGAGTGGAGCGTCCTCTGCTTCCATTTTTTCAGGTGTCTTCTGGACAGGTGGTGCCGGAGATGGGGTGGGTGGCTCCGGGATAGGTGGGTCTTCGGAGTCCATAGCTGGTTTGGCATGAGTGGTGGAGCTTTGGCCTACAGTGTTGCTCCAGATAGCATACATGCATGACTGGCAGTCACAGTCCCGTTCAAAGGGGAGAGAGTTACTGCAACTGGGTGCAGAGACTGTCTCTTTATACCGTGGTTGCACCCGGTATTTTCTCTGGAAAACATCTGGATAAGGTGGCTGTGGAGGGTAGGATGGTATGTCCATGTATCCTGGCCTGTGCTTCCTTTGTAGGAGGTGGTAGATGCTCTCGAGTACCAGGCTATAACATTGAAAACAACTGCATGTTTTCCTGTGGGAGAGCACCGTTGGGTCCCTGACTTTGAACCCTATGTGGTCTACTAGCTGCTGTCTGTAGTTCTGGTACCTCAGGCAGCGATTGCACTTGCACTGTTGAGCCCCATTCTTGCAGGGATTAATCCAGGATGGGTATAAGCTCCTTCTATAAGTACGGAGACTGTCATGACCGTCATCAGCCATACTGGATGGAGATTGAGCCAGTCACTGTGGTCAAAAACGGTTATTTAATTGGCAAAAAGCCAAAGAAAATAACCGGATTCTTTTCTTATATGTGGCCTCTTCAACCAAAGTTGAGAGGTCCTAGTGACTATGTGGATATAAGTCCACCCCTCCAGGTGTTGCCAAGTCCGGTGCTGCTAAACTTCAGAAGGCTGGAGAGCTCTTGTCGGCGCGAGAGCTGGGCCGAGACTGAACGAAGTAGACTGGGCTGGCTCTATTTATATATCTTAGGGCTGTACTCAATTGAAGAGCTGCTAGTTGATTGGTCCCTTTGAGTGGAGGCGGTACCGAATTTGAGACGGAGTAGCTCTCCCATTGGTTGAGACACTTGTTGGGAGAGGATTCGTCACAATTAGTCTACTGCTACACTCACAGGCGCTTGAAATACACGGAGTCTGAGTAATGCTGAACTGTGCTC
>NC_090740.1:94717841-94720341 GCF_036898095.1 Palaemon carinicauda | reverse complement strand
TACCATTTAGGTCTACACCTCCATAAGCATCAAGGTCCATCAACAGAACTTTAATTCCACGAGTTCGAGAAGTTAGGCTTATTAGTTTATCCTCAGGAAATGAGGAATGAGGAAGTTCAAATTTTTTATTACTCTGTTTACTGTCAAAAACATCTGCTAAAAGAGTTTCCTTTTCCTTTGGACAGTGAATGACTGCGCCATTTAGTTTAAGTAAAGGACGATTTGTTACATCTACACCAAACAGTACAGATTGAAGGGTACACCACCATTTATGTTCCTGAGTTGTACCAAAAAGGGTTCCTTTTATGGTTAAATTGTATTCCTTTTCAGTGGAGGCATAAACTCTCTTAGCAAAAGTTTGAAGCTGAGTTTACTTATTCCAGGTTAAATATTATCAGTTACACTTCCAAAGACGATAGGCTACCTGCTTCTCCAAATAAGCACGTCTACAATCATCATTGAACCACTGTTTGTCCTTCACTCGGTACCTTAGCACACGAGAATGGATACGCCTATCAATTATGTTGACTAGATTCTCATTCAAAGGGACAACAGGATCAACACTACTATATAATTGTGACCAATTCAAGCACAAAACATCATGCAAAATCCCATTCCAGTCTGCTTGGGATTCCATATAAATTTTACAAGAGTATGATACATCAGGGACAGGCTGCTCAGTGTTCACTACTAATGAAATCAAGGCAATATCAGATGTCCCAACTGGAGAACCAACCTCGCTAGTTATACCACCAGGGGAGTCGTTGTATACGAGGTCCAAGCAATTACCAGACCTGTGAGTAGCTTCATTTATGATTTGCTCACAGCCTGATTCAGAGCCAAAGATTAAAGCTATTAAGCCATGTCGATCGGTAGGAGAGATAAAACTTAACTTCTACCTATAGTGGGCATCAAAATAAGCAACAAAGTTTCTATCATCTTCTTGTATCTTAGCCATAATGGTAAGAAGACAATCGAAGATAGAATCATCCATGTCTGGATTCCGGTAAATCGAACACAAATAAAAGTTGTTATGCCTGCCACAAACTTTTATTACCTGAATCTCATGACATACACATTGATAGCAGGATTTATGAGAAGCATATATATATATATATATATATATATATATATATATATATATATGTATATTTATATATATATATATATATATATATATATATATATATATTATATATATATATATATATATATATATATATATATATATATTTATATATATATATATATATATATATATATATATATATATATATATATGTGTGTATATATAAATCATATATAGAAATAAATAAAGAAAAAAATATCCTGATCTCATTAGGAACCGAACGCTATAGTAAAATGACAGATCATGATTGTTCAAGTAGTAAACAACGAGGCCACTCAAATTTCTACAGTCATAAGATTTGATATTTTATTTTACAGATTTCTTTTCAATTGGAGTCTTCCAGATTATACATCCAATAACTAATATCCATGTTTATATTAGAATATTCTTTGGTAACTGTATTCAGTAATACTCTATTCCAGGATATATTTTATGGATCATATTATTATTACCTGACCAAAAACAGCATGATAATTTTGTATCATATGAAACAAAATTGCCTTATTACCTTGTGAAAACATTTTAGATATTTCGAGTCAGCCTAATCAGCTTTTCATAATTTTCAAATCTGCTTGATATATTTATACAATCAGATAATTAATTATTTCGGCTACCAATAGTTTTTTAATCGTCATTTCATATGTATCATTTTCTCCATACACCCAAGGTTGTTGACATCTAGGATATTTCGGTCATCTGCCCTCTCAATATTCATGTTCAAGAGATAAATTGCTTTTATAGAGCTTCTATCATTTGATATGTCTTTTCAGAAACCCCGTTCAATATGCACTGCCTCTTTGCCCCTGATTCCCAATTGATTAGTCATCGATGTCATTTATTTCCGGTGTGTGAATTTATGTAATCTCTGAAATCCCACAAGTATCACATATACTTTTATCAAAGTCAAGTTTTAAAGGCCAAAATCCTTGAACTCGTTTTTACTGAAGGATTGAAAGATCAGTATTATCTAAGACATTTCGCATTTAGGATTAGTAATTAGATACATTTATTATATCTTATATTTTGTTTCTGTTTTTTCAGGATACTAGCAGTCGAAAAGCTGAAGTTGAACATAGTAAGTGAAAGTACATTTTTTTTTTTTTTAAGATTCATACAGTTTCGACCATTATGTTTGCTCTGATGTCTTCACGTTATAAATAAGTGTTAAATCTTTAGGTTTTCATATCAACAGATGATATGCATTAATAATGATGGTTGGCATAGTATAATGATACCTGTACAATGTGGTAGGTTTATGGTAGGGAAGTTAAATTTAATTTAAAGATTTTTATCTACAAATGGACATTATACCTCATAAGCATGATTCTAATTTAAGATTATTTTTATCTGTATGTAGTTGTTAGATATTAT
>NC_090740.1:94692841-94712841 GCF_036898095.1 Palaemon carinicauda | reverse complement strand
TCAGGCAACTCACCTATAGTTGTCAGCTTTCGGATATTATCTACAACTGCCTTGTAACATGCATTCTGTTTATCAGAATTGTTTCTCATTTTTTTATGGTCACCGAAATGGTGTTTAAATTGTTAATGATTCATTATTTTCAACCCGAAACAAACTGTCAAGGGACAAGTATTGCTTTTAGGTAGTCCTAACAGAGGTTGAGATATGGAACTTGACATGTTCCCGATGGCCGTTCAAAAAAAAAAAAAAAAAAAAATGTTTTTATTCTAAATACGTTGTGCGATCTAAATTGTGTCTTTAGATACAAGGTTTGGTAGTTTTGCTATTGACTAAAGGTACTTTCATACTAAAGGGTACCTTTGTATCATGACTTGACGTACAAAATCCCTTACCGCATCTACTTTTTAATATGTATGTATGTATATATATATATATATATATATATATATATATATATATATATATATATATATATATATATATATATATATATATATATATACATACATATATATATATATATATATATATATATATATATATATATATATTTATATATATATATAGATATATATATATATACGTATTATATATATATATATATATATATATATATATATATATATATATATATGTATATATATATATGTATATATATATATATATATATATATATATATATATATATATATGTGTGTGTGTGTGTATATATATATATATATATATATATATATATATATATATATATATATATATATATATATATATATATGAGTGTTTGTGTATGTGTATTTGCGTGTGTGATTTAGCAGGTCTGTAGGTCTCAAGTTAAAAAGCTAATAAAGATTACCTGCAAGCATTTCATTTTGATACAGACTTTAATCGGTTGGTTTTACCATGAGAAACAATCATTTTTTTTCTTATTTTTTTTTTTAGCTATTCCAAGGAAAAATTCACATGACTAGCAATCATAGTATAATTATTGTGTCATCACTCAGTAAAAATCAGCTTGTAATACCTTTCAGGATATCATCGTCTAACGATAATTAACGAGATTCCTAATGTAAACATGCTAAGAATAGAACTGCGTTGCAGAGTACGGTCATTAAACTTGCATAACATCAAATCACGCACACCGATGTTACCATGAGAGGCATGATTCAAAGGGGGTTGGTTTACTGAAAATGCTGTTGCAATTACAATTATTTATTCCCCTACGAACGGTTGTTGGAAAAACCCCTTGGACTTCATTCCGCGAAAGCTTCCAAGAAAAAGATATATAATACCTTAAAATAATGACTCCTGGCCAATTATAATATTCCTTTAAATGAATATACTAGGGGAGATGTTCGTGCAAGTTTATAATTATTCATGGCATTTTTATCACCAAAGTGAAATACATTTTCCCCAATGAATATTTTTTTTTTTTTTCATTTTTATTAGGATCGACAAGGAATTAATTAAAAACTTATAAGCAAACCTGAAACGTTTCATAAATTTTTTATGCTCACATTTGTTTCTTTATGGATATTTTTCAGCCTTATCCGTCGTAAGGAACCTGTCCACTCTGCCTTGAGAAGATATTAATAGTAATCAAATAACCTCTGTTCGTCAAGTAAGGTGATATATTAACAATCAATTACAAAGGCTGAAAATATTTATTTGTCAATCTATCCTGATAAAAAAAATATGCTACCTTTGGATCAACGCTCATTCATCATAAAAATAGCTATTTCAATAATGATCTTCTATTTATATGTGGAGAAACTGGAATATTACTATATCAATTATCTTTCCTTTTTGTAGAAGTGGTTTCAACTGTGAATCAAATACAGTGTAGCCTAGGAGAGAGAGATAGAGAGAGAGAGAGAGAGAGAGAGAGAGAGAGAGAGAGAGAGAGAGATATTTATTTTAGTCTTGTTCAAGCTATTAAGCTCTGATCCCACTGAGGCAACATATAGCAACATGTGGTATGCTACATCGTTGCATAGGCCAAGTGTGTTTAAACCATTTCAAAAAATGGCAACATGTAGCATACGAATGTGTGGCATGTTTCAAGTACGAACATGTTGTTTGTATTACGCAGCGCATGCCTGGTGTGTTGCCTGACTTCCCATAAATCACGGCAAGGATTCGATATTAAGAGTAACACGATAAACTGGTCTTAAAAAAAAAAAAAAAAAAAAAAAAAAAAAAAAAAAAAAAAAAAAAAAAAAAGTTTAGTCATAGAATAATACAAGAAGTTTGCTTTTATTTGGAAAATATGTTAAATTACCCAAATAAATTTACCAGTGACAGGGCAAGTAAGAGATGGGTAGATTGATATATATATATATATATATATATATATATATATATATATATATATATATATATATATATATATATATATATATATATATATATATATATATATATATGCATATTCTTATTCAGCTATACATATATATATATATATATATATATATATATATATATATATATATATATATATATATATATATATATATATATATATATATATATATATATATATATATATATATATATAACGGATTTTGAGCGAAGCGAAAAATCTATTTTTGGGTGAGATGGCCATGTCGTCCTGATGGAAGTTCCTATAGGGTAGCTTCCTAGGGTATATTACAACTACGGCGATATTCCCAGAGAATTTACCTTAAGGTACCAGAATTCTAACTCCTGGAGCGAGTATCCCTCGTGAAAGGGATATCGCGACATATCAGAGGACGTATTCTTGACACGCCACATGGCAATCTGCATCCTGGACAGAGATTTCGTCTCGTAGGAGGGATTGGCAAGAAACGAATTCGGGAAAGAAAAAGGGGAGCCGCTCCCAAGGCTTCCCTATCCTCCGATTCGTATGCGTGCCTGGCGCCAATCCTGGCGCCATCTGTATTCCTTGTAGCGTACACGAGGTGCTACAGATACTGTATGTAGAGAGGGGTCCTACAGCCCTTTCTTAGAAAGGCAAGGGCGGGTCCATCAGGACGACATGGCCATCTCACCCAAAAATAGATTTTTCGCTTCGCTCAAAATCCGTTTTTTGGGCTCAAGCCATGTCGTCCTGATGGAAGTGTACCAGAGCATTACTGTATCTGTGGATTCTCAGAACGTGCCGTACTCCCCGGATGTAATTTTTCCCGGTCGACTAGACCTAGAGACCTAAGATGTTACCGTTATACATCTTTTCAACTAACTATAAACCATGTTAGAGCTTCCTGCCCCCTACAGGGAAGAGTCCTACTAGACTCTGGAAAAGTCTCGAAGAGTACATATACCTATGTATGAATACCAGGCAAGCTAATATAGTGGTCTCGCCCTATATTAAGTGAAGCATAGTTTGTAAAGAACCACTGCGTCAATATGAAATATCGACCAGTTCTCCGCACAATACTTGTATTGGACAAAGGTTTTATATCCGCATAGGAGGAAAACCAATGCAACATAGCTTGCATAAAGGAACAATTCTATTAGAATTATCCCAGATAAGGTACATAGAATGAATGCTCAATTATACCAATAAATTGACACAGGTGAAGGAGACGCAAGGTTCTCAAGAACCAGATTATTGACAGGCAATAAATAGACAGGTTAACCACAATTATATATATATATATATATATATATATATATATATATATATATATATATATATATATATATATATATATATACATAAGAAGAGGATAACCCAAAACTTTAAGCATAAGTATGATAGTAAACAGAGCTTGTTTGTCTGAAAGAAAAAACATTAAATGCCACTTTTAAGATACCGAGGTATCAAAGTCATAAAAGCCTGTATTACAAATCAATTACATTAGCGTTAGAAACGCTCGGCACACATGTCTGCACTTATGCTAGGTTCACCTTCGGAAATGGAACAGTCTGCATGGGCAACACAGTGCCCTCACTTAGTTTGTAGTACAGTATGTAACTACACACTCACCCTGGAATTAATCGTCCCAATTAAGACCAATGTTCCTCGCAGAGTTAAACAGTAGGGTTAACACCACGACCCACTGCTACCACAGATCTCTTTTAGTTCCTCTACTTGCTTCGCATAGTGGCGAAAGAACACTCTGGAAGACTTCCAGCCAGTGTATGAACGGAGATGTTCAAAATCCATACAATTAAAGAAATTTAATGATGAGGCAACTTTCCTCGGATCGTGACCTGCGGGTGTATTGTCAGGATCCGCTCTGCGAATAAAATATGTGATTTTCGCTCTGAGTTGATTCAGAGATAAATTTGACCCTGATGTTTCTCCCCTGAATAGTTGACCACCCTTGAAGTCTGAAGTTCTATGAAGATAGACCTTTAGGCATTCTACTGGACATAGAGATGCATCTTCTTTCAGAGGGCAGATTCTCCAGGGACCCCACCTGTTGGTGGGTAACTCATTTTTGGCGAGAAACGTAGGATCCGGAAACAGGTTCAGTTCTCCCCATCCAGGAACTGAACATGACCTGCCTCTCTCGAGAGGCTACAATCTCACTAACCCTGGCCCCGGACGCGAGTGCAAATAGGAAAATAACTTTTTGTGTCAAATCCTTTAACGCACACTCTTCATTGCTCAACAGAGAAGCGAAATGAAGAACTTGTCTAAAGACCATGAAATGGGCTTTGGAGGTGCTGAAGGTCTGAGCCTAGCACAGGCTTTCGGGACTTTATTAAAGATCTCGTTACCTAGGTCGACCTGGAAGGCATATAGAATGGGTCTTGTCAAAGCAGACTTACACTCTGAAATCGTGTTAGCTGCCAATCCTTGACCATGGAGGTGGAGAAGAAAGATAAGCAGAAGTCTGTCAAGATCTCCTGCGGATTCTTCGCCTTGACAAAAGGCCACCCATTTTCTCCAAGATGACTCATATTGCCTTCTAGTAGATTTGCACTTATATTCCTCAAGGAAGTCTATGCTGGCTTTCGAAATCCCGAAACGCTTTCTCACCGCTAGGGAGAGAAAATCATGAGCTGCAGGGTCGGGTTTTCTGTAATGAAGCGCAGACAGTTGACTTCTGGACTCGCTGGGTCAGAACTGGATCTGGTAGTGGTACAAACTTCAGCTACAGTTCCAATGCCAGGAGGAACCACACGCTGTTCGGCCACTTGTGGGCCACTATTGCCGCTACCCCTTGAAGGATCTCAGTTTGTTGAGGACCCTCAACAGAAGGTTGTGAGGAGGGAACAGATAAATCTTGGACCATCTGTTCCAGTCGAGGGACATCGCGTCCACTGCTTCCGCTAAGGGGTCCTAGTACGGGGCACGTACAGGGGCAACTTCTTGTTGTCTTTCGTCGCAAAGAGGTCTATCTGCAGTTCTGGGACTGATTCAGAATGAAGGAGAATGATCCTGCGTCTAAGGACCATTCCGACTCTATCGGTGTGAACCTGGATAGAGCGTCCGCTGTCACATTGCGGACTCCTTGAAGGTGAACTGCCGACAGGTACCACTTCTTCTTTTCCGCCAATCGGAAGATGGCCAACATCACCTGGTTGAGAGGTGGTGACCTCGATCCTTGTCGATTCAAGTATCTCACAACTACCTCGCTGTCTATCACCAACCTTATGTGGATCGAGTGACGCGGGGAGACTTTCTTTAAGGTAAGGAGCACTGCCCTAGCTTCTAGAAAGTTTTATGTGAAAGGTCTTGAATAGCTTGGACCAAGTCCCCTGGACTTTTTTCCGATGAGAGTGACCTCCCCATCCCTCCTTCGAGGCGTCTGAGTGAATCGTCACCGACGGGGGAGGTGGCTGAAGAAGAACCGACTTCTTTAGATGTCTGGCTTGGGACCAAGGCCTGAGAAGAGTACTTAGCCGAAGCGGCTGGTCTTCTCAGATCTCTTCGCGCGTTTGATGCATAACTTCTCCAAACTCCGATTGCATCCTTTAGCTGTGCTCTTAGCACTGGGTCTGTCACCGAAGCAAACTGGAGAGAGCGCAGTACCCTCTCCTGCTCACGTCTTGATATCCTTACGGAATCTAGAAGTCTCTTGACAGAACCCGCTATCTCCTTCCTTTTCTTCGCCGGGATGGAGAAACGGTGTGACAAAAGGTCCCAGTGGATTCCCAGCCACTAGAACTTTTGAGATGGAGAAAGTCGAGACTTTTTCTGTTGATCTTGAAGCCTAGGTACTCTAGGAACTGGATCACTTGACTGGAAGCTTGCAAGCATTCTGTCTCGGATGCTGCCCACACCAACCAGTCGTCCAAGTAGGCTACTACCTGAATTCCCTTTAGGCGTAATTGTTTGAGAGCTACGCTCGCAAGCTTCGTAAAAATCCTTGGGGCTATGATTAGCCCGAATGGCATGGCTCTGAAGGCGTATAGTCTTCGTTGTAGCCTGAACCCTAGGTAGGGGGAGAGTCGACGGTTGATTGGAATGTGCCAATAGGCGTCTGACAAGTCTAAAGAGACGGAATATGCCCTCTTGGGCAGTAAGGTCCTTATGTGTTGCAGTGTTAGCATCTTGAATTTGCAATACACTATGAACTTGTTGAGTGGCGACAAGTCCAGAATGACTCTGAGCTTTTCCGAGTCTTTCTTGGGAACACAAAACAGCCTCCCTTGGAATTTGATGGACTTCACCTTTCGGATCACATTTTTCTCCAACAGTTCTTGAACGTACTCCTCCAGAACGGGGGTGGAGTGTTGGAAAACCCGAAGGCCCGTGGGTGGAGTGCTGTACCAGCTCCAGCCCAGTCCATTCTTGAGTAGGCTGTGGGCCCAGGGATCAAAGGTCCACCGATCCCGAAATTTCAGAAGTCTCCCTCCTACCGGTATCATCCCACTTGGACTGCCGTCCCGAGGTCTTGCCTCCCTGACCACGACCACCCCTGAATCCCCTTCCCCTTGAGGGGTGCCCAGACGAGCCTCTGGCTGCCCCTCTAGGCTTTGCTCGAAAGGAAGTAGACTGCCCTTCGAACGCTGGGGTGAATGCCGTGGACTGTGTCGACACGGCCTGGGGTACCCACTGAAAAGTGGTCGGGGTTTGTGCCACGATCTGGGGCACTGGGGGCAATGGCAATTGCAGTTGCTGTTGCTGTGTAAGAGGCTTGGCTGGCCGAGATGGTAGCCTAGTCCTCATAGTCTTCCTCTTTGGTTGAGGACCCTCATCCGGGGAAGACTTTCTTTTGATACCCAGGCCCCACTTCTGGAGAAGGTTTCTATTCTCCAAGGCGGCCTTATCAACAACTTCTTTGACCAAGTCGGTAGGGAAAAGGTCATTTCCCCAAATGTTGGAGGAGATTAGTTTCTTTGGCTCGTGCCTCACCGTAGCCGAGGTAAACACGAACTCCCTACAAGCTCTCCTTGCCTTGACGAAGCCATAAAGGTCCTTCGTCACTGTGGCCAGATGAGACTTGGCCACTACCATGAACACTTCATGGACCTTGGGGTCACTAGCCATCGTCTCGAGAGTAGTCTGAAGAGACATTGAGGCAGTCAGTCTTTCTTTTGTATCGAACTCTCTTCGCAAAAGAAAGTCAGACAGCTTAGGGAGGTCCTTGACGAACTGACGTCCGGCAATATCAGCCTCCAACTTTCCAACTGAGAACGTAAGATGGATGTCCTTCCAGTCTTTGTGGTCCATAGGCAGGAACAGCGACAAGGGTTTACACTCCTCTAGGGAGGGGCAAGACTTGCCGGCCTCGACTGCTTTTAGTACAGCCAGAAACCCTTTCTGTAAAAAGGGGAAGGCTCTAGTAGGCGAGGACACAAAGGAAGGGAGCTTCCTATTCAATGCGGCTACTTTTGAGTTAGAGAAGCCCCTCTCTTTCATCGAGGATGAAAGTAGAGCTTGAGCCTTAGCATGGTCCATCACTATGACCTCCTTCGGCTCTGTCTCCTCCTTTGAAGCTGGTTCCTTCCTCAGCCGGACATAACAGTCCGGATATGATGCCTTGCTGGGCCAGAATTCCACCTCCTCCAGGGGAACTGAGCCCAGCTTATCCGAGATGACGATCTTTCCAGTCGTCATCGGCATGTGCTCAACATACCTCCATGGGTTAGCATCTGAGCACAAGGGAAGGTCTTTCACATTGAGCTTTTTCTGGGGCCCATGTGATTCTGCAAGGCACTGCATTCGCAGTTCCATTGCAGCCGCCTTCTCCTGATTCTCCTTCTGCATTTGTTGGATCATTCCAACAATAGAAGAGAAGGGGTGTCCCAGCTCTACTGGGAGACCGGCCGATGTAGAGGGAATAGGTTCCGGAATCTGAACCGGAGTAGCCGACACCTCGTCGACGTCTACCTCTACAGCGTCTGGGGCTTGAACTCCATCCTGGGCTTCTGCCAGGAGATCTTCCTCCCGACACCCGTCCACATCAGACATCCTGTCATCTAACTGGATGTCTTGCATCGCGACCGCGACTTCAGCATCCACCTGGATCTGAACTTAGGGGATCTCCTCTTGAGGCTGGGGAATCACTGCATCAGCTGATGCCTTAGGGAAAAGATACGCCCTCATCTTCTCACTTGGAGGATAAGGGCCAGAAGTGTTCTTTTGGAAGCCACTTACCCAGGTACGAAGCTTCTTCCTAGCTATATCCCTTGATTCCTGGGTCCTAGGGGAATTAAAGGTCTCAGTAATCAGGTTAGTGCACACAGTACATACCTGAGGGTCCCAATACCGGAGATCATCCTTGGAGACAGCGTATGCTGCGTGTCTCCTACAAAACTCATGTCCGCAGAGGTTCTTGCTGCGGACGTTGCAGAAAGCACTTCCCCACTTCGGAGTGTCCTTCTGTAAAGAGAAGAAATTTCCATGAGTATCAAGTGAACTATGTATCACTGGATATGCATAGTATAGCATAACAATTCAGAAAGGAAAGACACACACTTGTGTTTCCCTCACAACCCATTGTTGCAGCCTTCCAGATAATAAAATCAAATGGTTAATCTCTTCTAGAGTAACCAATGCAAGGTTTCCAGAGGAAACAGGTGGAGCTCACACCTAAGCAATGATTTTAAAATCCTGGATAATAGACAGGAAAGAACTCACTTTCCTATCTGTAGGGCAACAGCAAAGGGATGTGCGAGAAAGCACAATAGTGTTAGAAGACACAGTGCTGTACCAAAACCCTTACCATAGTTTTCTTCTTACTGTATATGTTATACTGAAGAATACTAGTACAGTATAGGGGGATGCGTGCCGGCAACTAGCTTTAAAGTATACTACTTAACAGCTATAAGGCGGCAGCACTCTGGTTCAAATGCATGTGCCGGTCGGCAGCAACTGCCGGCCAGTAACAGCCAATGTTGGCCGGCAATGGCTGCCGGCCAGCAACTACACAAGGTAGTACCCAGCTGCCGGCCACACTCTTGGTGACCGGCAGACAAGGGCTGACATAAGCCGGCCGGCAAAGGTACAAGACCGATCCCAGCCGGCAGCAAAAGAACCAGAGAACTACACCTGCCCAGCTGCCGGCCTCATAGGCCGGCAGCCGGGTCAGGTACAGCACTAGAAGAAAAATAGAATGGATGCCGGGATAAGAGTGTACACAACCTCCAAGCCCGGCAACCGAAAGAGTGCATATAAGGAAGGGGAGAAACTAATTCAGGCTTCCTGACCAATGCCGTCTGGCTCTACAGGCAGGCATGGATGAGGGACCAAGAGAGGTCCGGGCAGCACTCGAAAACATAAGACCCTTGCCGGCCAGCAGCTCTGCCGGCCGGCAAGGGGCTGAGTCAATTCCACATCCTAACCTATACTAGGTCCAGATGTAGAACGACGTACAGTACAGTAATGGCTCGGCCATTACGGAGAAAGATGGGGAAGGGACAAGAGGGTCCTGCCAACCTTGCTTTAGTGACAGATCACCCGCAGCCAAGAAACTTATCTTAGCCTAAGGGAGATCTAAGGGGGAAGGCCAGCAATACTTGCCAGCTCCCAGAGCACCAAAGCAAGGAAGGCGTTGCTACTCCCAGGGAAAGGAACTTATCCTCCCCCGAGAACAGCAACAAGGACTAGTCTGGTAGATCACAAAAGAAGGAATCATATCCACAGAAACCTTCGGTAGTGACCTAAGGGAGCTAAGCTCCCTTTGTCTGTGTCAGGTCAGCGAGGGGGACTCAGCCCCAAGCCAGACAACACAGACTCAGACTAAAAAACTCTGTTGTTCTGTCCCTCTTGAACCATACTACAGGAACAGGAAGGTACAGTAACACCCCAGTATAGTTTTATCGAAAATAAATTCGGAAAAAACCACTTAGGGATAAGCCCAAGGCTTAAACAGAGGGAAAGGGATTGCATACCTTCTCCGAAGAAAAGAAAGCAACCGGGGAGTATGATAAAGTATACTAAGGCTCCATAAGCAACTAGCCTAGGCACCAAGAGAATCGATTACCTAAATCACCGAAACTCACTCGTATACTATCTTGGAAATATTCCACACAGTCTTAAATGTATAAAATATAGCCTAAAGCTCAATAAAATTTTAATTACACTCGGAAAAACCAAAATCATGCATGAAGTACTAGGACCAAACGACTAGGCTACATGGCCTAGCGTAGGCCAGAATGGCGAATACTTCGCCAAATAATACTAAGCACGAAAAGAAATCCTATGTAATGCTAAATAGCTAAAATTTATTAAAGCAAAACAACCAGGAATGTCGCTCTGACTAACTAATTTATACCTAGCGAGCGACAGCGTCCAGGACGCCTCTGGTAGGCTACGGCTCTTGTATCAAAGATTAATCCTATTAATCACTCAAAATTTTACCAAGAGCCTACATTTATACATAAAAGACAATATACTCAACTTATCAGAGGCCAACAAAGACGGAGAAGCCATGAAAAAGTAGAATAAATCCAAGATTTGCGAGAAACACAAGAAAAAACACCGAGTTGTTAAGCTACGCAAAAAGGAATACAGATAGCGCCAGGATTGGCGCCAGGCACGCATACGAATCGGAGGATAGGGAAGACTTGGGAGCGGCTCCCCTTTTTCTTTCCCGAATTCGTTTCTTGCCAATCCCTCCTACGAGACGAAATCTCTGTCCAGAATGCAGATTGCCATGTGGCGTGTCAAGAATACGTCCTCTGATATGTCGCGATATCCCTTTCATGAGGAATACTCGCTCCAAGAGTTAGAATTCTGGTACCTTAAGGTAAATTCTCTGGGAATATCGCCGTAGTTGTAATATACCCTAGGAAGCTACCCTATAGGAACTTCCATCAGGACGACATGGCTTGAGCCCAAATATATATATATATATATATATATATATATATATATATATATATATATATATATATATACATATGTATATATACACACATATGTGTATATATATATATATATATATATATATATATATATATATATATATATATATATATATCCATATATATATATATATATATATATATATATATATATATATATATATATATATATATATATATATATATATATATATATGACTATGAAAACTCCTTTGATAGTGTACAACAGCTAATTTTGTGGAGAGTCCCACATTATTATAGAATTACTTTTAAATATAAAAATTTAACAGGTCAGCCCATGAGCATAGCAAATGTAAAGTCAATGTTAATTGAGTCTTATCAAATGAATTTCCAGTGACCAGCGGATTACTATAAGGGAATGTGTTGTCACCTATGTTGTTTCTCCTTCTCATGGATTTTGTAATGTGTAGACCAGTCAGAGATGGTGAAGATGGGTTACACTGGATTTGTGATAGGAATTTAGGAGACCTAGAGTATGCTAATGATGCTGTCCTAGTTAGCAGAAAACCACAGGATTTGCCATGCCTGTATACCAGAATGCATGATTTATCACACAAGGTTGAGCTGAAGATAAATAGGAGACAGAGGTGATGAGAACAGAGTATGCAATGGAAGATTAAATATCATCGAAGGGAAAAGTATTAATAGGGTAGAATCATTTAAGTATATAGGAACTAGGATCTCAAATACAGGGTGTTTAGAATTGGAGTTTAGTGAAAGATTGAAAAAAGCAAATCAGACAAGGGCTAGGTTAAGTAAAATTGGGAAATCAAATCGCCTGAAATTACACATAACAATAAGACTATATATCAGTTTACTGAGATCGGTGTTAATTTATGGACATGAGTCATGGTATGACAATGAAACAATCTCCAAAAGATTTAGTAGATTCAAGAACAAAGATGCTATGGTGACCTTTCTTTCCTCAGTAATTTTGACACTGTATAGTAGAAAGAAAGTTTCAGAATTGTACAAAAACTATTCTGCATGATAATTTCTCACTCTTTTACCCATACCCTCTCTCTCTCTCTCTCTCTCTCTCTCTCTCTCTCTCTCTCTCTCTCTCTCTCTCTCTCTCTCTCTCTCTATTCCCCAAATATGCCCATGATTCAGTATTTTTAAGCAGTTTCTCCTATGGCCAGGAGTAGCACTTTAAATTCAGTTTAATTTTCTCATTATTGGTGAGGTATTTATTTGGGCTTCCTCACCTTTGTTGATTTAATTTGTTACCCAGTTTAGTATTAATTGATTTCTGTAAATTTATACTGATAGGAATATGTAGGTATTCTCCTTATAGTGTGTGAATTAGTAAAACTGAAAAAATAAACATAAGATTTTGATTTTTCAAAACAGAAAATTTTATAGGTATAAGGTTGATAGAAAGGATTTAGTTTTGAATTTTTACCAACGATATTTTATAAAATTTTATAGCTTATTTTCTGTAATATGGCACGTGGTGTGAAAAAAAAAATTATTTATGATATAAATATATCATAGTAATGATTATCCTTGGGAAATTATTATATTATATTAGTGTCCTCTGTGTTCCCTTTCCCCGCCATTTGTCGCCAACTGATCAAAGAGAGATTGTTGCCTACTCAACATCTGGTAGCACTGTATATTGCCGTATCCTTGATTGTCGGAATCTTTCTTATGGCATCACCAATCCTCATTCTAACTACCCGTTTAATCTGGCAACAATGTTTGCCTTTCAGGAAATGCTTGATATTGTAGATAAGACTCAAGTACAAATGCATAACCGAAAAGAAATTCTCTATCATTAAGAGAAGTAAATGGCTTATTAACACTTACAAATAAAAAGTTCTCTATTCCACCATTGATAATTGTTTTTTTCTATCGCGAGCACATGTCACTAAATATGCAGCAGTTGCCATCTTTTGCCACGACTTCACGTTGGCAACTTACCAAATTTCGGTTGAATTTGTGGAAAAGGTTCCGTTATATTCAACTCTCGCCATAGCATGGAGCATAATACAAGCAACAACGATGCTGCCTTGTCAAAGGCAACATGTCTACTGGTATAAAAAATCTTCTACTATCAGCCTGCTCTTTTCCCATTCGTATGGGGTAACACGGTTACCTTCTTTCGAGGGACGTTGCTTTGGCTTTTGGGGTAGACCGTAGTAATTCAACATAATTGTTGAAAGCCATTCAAATTGCACGCTGCATGTTGTCTGTGTTGACTCATTGAAATCCCGCCTTTATACAGTATGATTGTCGACTGCTGACTTTAGGCTAAATTGACTCAGTACTAAATCATTGATTCAATTATAATTCGTATGAAAAATGTCTTTACAGATGTCGAGATTATACCCTTCTTTATTTTCTAATTTTTTTCAAGAGGTTTTCTAAAGGATGTTGGTAGTAGTGTCGTAGTTTCTACTGTAATCATTTAGCTGTCAAATTAGTTCTGAAAATGGTAAAACAATTTACTTGTCTCATTATTAACTTTAATAAGCCAACAGAAACTCTACATCGTGTGAACAACAGCTGGTGGTATTTAGTGAAAGTTATAAGGACATTGCAAGTCAATTACGATGTCTCATAAAAGGGTTGGTATATTCCTAAAGCAGCCTCGCATATTATGGTTTGTAATGTTAGACAACCCATCTACACAGCTTAATTCATCTATAATCAAAGTATTCTGAATAAAAGGAATAATTTGATTGGATTGGAAGTACCCCATCTATTTAGAACCTCGAATATCGAAGGAAAAATATGTAATTAAATATCACCAAGAAGTCATAACCAGGAAATGACGTAATTGGGTGTATGGACACATAAGTTTATTTTTTCAGTCTTTAGTAATCTATGCAATTAGAGACCTGGTGTATGTTGTACATTTCAGTCTTTGATAGAAAAGTGCATGCCGAAATTAAACAGCCTTAAAAATTTTGCCGGAATTCTTTCACTCCTTCTATGGTTGACGGGGTAAGCATTGCATCTTTACCTCCCTTTTTATTAAATATTATCTGATATGTTATTGTATATATAGTTATTGAATTTTAATATCTAGTGCATATTATACACGCTAGGGTTTTCATTTTTTTCTTATTCATAAAACGTACGCAAGTGCCTTCCCTTTTTGTGATATTTCTACTTGAATTATTGACTACTATCAACTGAAATAAAATGGACAGTAATATAGGTGATGCTGTATTGAGAATTCATACAATCCTTTAATTTTATTCATTTTGATAAGGGAAGAGAAATTTTGAAAAACCCAGATAAAATATTCATTAATGATACAGTATATTTATTGTGTCAATGGATGAGGTACCAGCAGATTTGAGTATCCACTAGGTGGCTAGTCCGTAAAGGTAGACGCAGAGGTCAGCTCATGTCTACTTAGTTCCAGGTCCCCTTCTTCAGTTATCCTCATATCACAGCGGTCACGAATGTTATGTCTTCCTGATCATTCGAGCATTGAACAAAGCGAATGTATCTAACAATAAAACACAACCAGGCAACAGAAATGTTTTCTTGTCTATTTTTTCCAGAGATAAGAAAAAACAATGAACTCTATTGCCAAATATTTTAATTTATACAAATGCTTGCCATGTATATATATAAAATTTTTTGAAATAGTTGACATTTCAATAAAAAGTGCATACGTACTTGTATGTGTGAAGCATTATACAAACAGATAGACCATTCAACTTAACTCTCATCACGTAACATCTCTATTTTACCGTCATAACATTTCTCAAAAAACAAGAATTCTGGCATTTGGCGTTTAGTTACAATAGGGAACTTTTGGAGATGATCCCAATATACAAGTAAGCTGTAGCACAAGGTAATGCCATGTGAAATTGTGGCACTGGCTCCTGCTTGGTAGAATGAATGAATGTCGTTAAATTGAAGACTGAAACGACAAAGGTGAAAACAATATTGAGATGTTGATCTCTAATATCACAACTACAACGTTTTGGCCGGTGATAAATAAAACGTATAACTCTCAAATTTTCATTGGCCAAATTATGCCAAATTATGTAGAAAACTCGAAAAAGACGTATATATTTAACAGTGACGATGTAAATATATATATATATATATATATATATATATATATATATATATATATATATATATATACATACATGTATACATACATCCATACATACGTACATACATATATATATATATATATATATATATATATATATATATATATATATATATATATATATATATATATATTCTCTATTGTTTTGTATTTATTAACCTTTAGTCAATGATTCAGACTACATATAGAATGCGTCTAATATATGTAGAGAGAGGTAAACAGACGGTAATGTAATGCTCATTTACGGTTCGACCAAGTCTTTCTTTTTCCCTGCATGAGGGTACACTCGAGGATATGCTATTGGATATTGTTTCTCTTACTCTTATTTTTTTTTTTTTTCAAGTTTTTATAGTATACTGTATATATGAAAGATTTAATTCAACGTTCTTGGTGTTCCTAAATTTTTTTAACTTTTGTTGCTCGTTACTTCTATTGTAGATTATCAATTTCCTTGTTTAGTGTCCTCCCTGGGCTATTTTTCCCTGTAGGAACCCTTCGGCATATAGCATCGAACTTTTCCAACTGGAGGTATATATATATATATATATATATATATATATATATATATATATATATATATATATATATATATATGAAAATCACGTCTAAATGTACAAAATTCATCATATATATATATATATATATATATATATATATATATATATATATATATATATATATATATATATATGTGTGTATATATATATATATATATATATATATATATATATAATTACATATACATATATGGCATAAAGGTCATTATCCTGGAGCGATTCCGCCATAGGTGTTAACTGCTCTACTGCTGAGAGTGAAATGACATGTTTTTGAATATCTGATCGTTGAGTGAGTGCTCACCTGTACAATTTCAAAGCCCCGCCACTACAAGCTGATTTTTCAATCAAGTCGCTTGTGAATGGGCAACCTAAGACCTCGTCCAATTTAGAAACATTTCTTTGCATCCATCGATTTTTTATTCCATGAAAAATTCCCTCCTGCACAGCCATTCATATCAGTGCCTCTAGTAAGGATATTTGTGTCCTATCATATCAGGCAGCACTTTAAATTTGAAGGTCATCATGTATACCTTTGTTAATTAAAAAGTCATTGGCTTCCTTCTGTCCCTGCCATAATATCGCTATAAATGACAAAGGGGAAGATTTAGCTATGATTTTTCGCTGAACTCATATCGTCATCAATAACTGTTTGAATTGCCTTACTACAAAGATTATATATATATATATATATATATATATATATATATATATATATATATATATATATATATATAAAATATATATATATATATATATATATATATATATATATATATATATATATATATATATATAAATATATATATATATATATATATATATATATATATATATATATATATATATATATATATATATATATATATATATATATATATATATATAAATGTGTGTGTGTGTGTATGGAACACATATTATAACATCATTTGACCACTGATTCCTTCCATACAGCAGTAGAAGTGACATTCTAACCAACTCAATATTCCCAGAAACTCTTACAATCAAGTATATTACCTTTTCGAACAGTGTTGTTATTCATGAATCAAACACTGAATATAAGTGTAAATTATCGCATGCGCCGTCACTGAGCCCGGACCCCGGTCTTTTGTTCGAACCTAACTTTACCATTCTGGTTTTCCGGTTAGGGCTGCTTCTTGGCTTTGAATAATAATAATAATAATAATAATAATAATAATAATAATAATAATAATAATAATAATAATAATGTTCCCTTTTACGTTCATCACCGGCGTGTGTTGTTGTTTTATAGTACCAGAAGGCTTTTGTTCACTGACTTGAATGGACTTCCAGGTAAGCCGTAATTAGGTATATTTTTTCAGAATTTCACATTCTAATTCCATGTAAATTTCCTCTAATCTATTCAAACTGGAGCAACTTAACATCCCTAACGATATCAGCATCTCTTTTATGTCTTTCGTCACTTTATAAGTCACCTTTCCAATTATAATTCCTCTCAATTACAAACACCCCATTACCAGTTTCACTGGTCTCGACTTAGTTCCTCTGTTTCTCCTTTCCCCCTCTCATTTCTATCCTATAATGTTTCCTTCATCAAATACATTTGGATCTCTTGTTAAAAAAAAAAAAAAAAAAAAATTGAACTAATAACACTGCATTTTGGTTAATTCCATTTGCACTTAGGTTCATGTGACTACATTTGTGTCTGCGTTTCTTGAATCGCAGTCGACTCAATAATTCTGCTCTTCAAATTGACATGGAAGTAAAGTAAAGAATCGTAATAGCAATTAAGTTTATTCACTAGTATTTTGTATAAGCAGAGTAGAATTTATCGAGTAGCACAATAAATTTTTATATTTGTTACATAGAAATATTTCAGTAATTACCGTTTGCCAATCGATATTGAGAGGGAATCTACGATCTCATTACCTGTGACATGAACAACTCTTTGGTATGTTTTTTTTTTTTTTTTTTTTTTTCTGGAGTAATTTTGTTGTAAACCAAAAATGACATGTGAGTGTGAGTGTTCTAAAAATTCCAAGCAAGCATATTTCTCTGACAATGCTTTGATGACTAATCGAGAAATCATCAGAAGGCTATTCTGTATGTATTAAGAAATTCGTTATTCTATTACACAAGCCAGTGAAGGAATAAGGACATTTGAAGATTATATTAATTTATGTAGATTATAGAGAATGTGACAGTAAGTAAAATGGTATATTAAATCAGAAACCCGAGGAAAGAAGAACCATGCATAAAGGCTTATTCTGAAATTATTTTCCCCTCAAATGAAACTTATCATTCAACCTATTTTTAAGAAACTAAGCTATATGGATATTGCAATCTGGTCAGGTGTTATAACAAACATATCCCATAGTAATGCTCGCTTGAAGAATCAGCACCTGAGAGTACGCACTCATTCAAAGTTTCATATAGAAGCCAGTCAAAGCGACCACTTAAGCAGATGTTAATGATATTATCATTGTAGACTTTACAGTGCAGCGAACAATTCGCCAACGTTTGAACAACAAAGCTGCAAATGAGGACACTTTGTCAGACCAAGAGAACGTGCTCATGTTGTGCAAGAGGTTCAAACAACAGCAACGAAGGAATCTCTATGGACATGGCATGATCTAGCTGATACATTTGCATTGGCAATCAAACAGAACACAAAGGACAGCACAGAATAAGTATGCTCTTAGGCATAGTGCAAAGCTGCATGTTTGTACCATAAAACATTCGTTGGAATACATGCATCAGGTATTATTCTATAGATTCGCACCGGCTGAAACCCTATCGCTCATATCGTATTTTTTTTTTCCTCTTCACATGAGTGGTATGTATGAAGGTTGATTTCGTTGTATAATTTTTAGGAGAACAATATGCAGATTATTTTGTTGTGGCATGTTTAACTAGACTTTTGAAAACGACATATATAAAGTGTTCCTAGTGGAGCATTTGTTGATAATAGAAATTTAACGAGTTCTATTTTTACAGCGTCTGTGACCGAATCTTTCTTTTTTCGATTGCACACCAATCAATCATGTTATCAATTGTCTCAGATAATTCTCCCTTTTATACATGTATCGGTATTTTTTTTTAGGAACTACGTAGTTGCTTGTCTCTATTAATTGGAATTTGTGTGTTGAATGACTACTGACATTGCGAACAGCAATGATTATGTTAATTATTGATTGTTAACACGTTTGGGAATTGATAACCACAAAATTCGAACAAGCGCAAGAGCTAATCCCTCATTTCTAAAGTACTCCGTTTAGCTAATCGATTACGATGGCAGATATCCAGCACTTTTAAATATTTATTTGGCATTTTCTCTTTTCCCTCTTATGATAGGGGACCTTCGTATTAGGGAAAAGAAACTGGTAAACTGATGATTTTTTCTTTGAAACAATAACGTTATCTTCTGAAAAATAAAGGGTAAAATCTAACGTACTCAACCATCTTATTCAACACTTTTCTTTTTAGCAAAAGTTGCTTTTTTTTCTTGCATAATCTCTACAAAAGCTATCCATCCTACTCTTACCATTCTTTTAATTTCGATCTCGTATCCTAGGGAAATTCTTGATTCCTGTCTTATGCTATGTTTTCACTATGTTCCCGGGGGCCCGGGTCCCGGCAACCCCGTTTCGGGCCACCGTGAACAAAACGGAATGGACGCGAAAAAACGTTAAATAACTCTGTTGAACGGGATTGGCTAACGTGACAGGCCCTGACTGCCGTGGATGCTTGCTCAAAATTTTAAACTGTCAAAAAATATGCCCCAGCAGTCCAGGCGTAGATCGAAAACTTAGTAGACCGTAGTAAAACGGGGTAAACGCAACAAAACGTAACATAACGTAGCAGTACATAGTTAACCTTATCAAAACTTGGTGGCGTTCCGTAGCGTAACGGGAAGCATGCATATAGGATCTTTTTGTTATTAATAACTATATCCACCTAGATTTCTCAATTTTTAATTTTCTGTTTTTGCTTTTCTTTTATGGTCATTCTTTCCGCTTCTTTTGAAAGAACGTATGCTTGTTATGAATAGTAATGATAATAAATTGATGACAGATGATTAATTGGCTTTATTTATACTAATCTAGAAA
>NC_090740.1:94660341-94662841 GCF_036898095.1 Palaemon carinicauda | reverse complement strand
TTGATTGGTACTCACTTTGGGAATGGTCTCTGATCGGTGGATGAGGTGCTTCTGCCATATAATTACTCGTCTTAGGTGAACGATCGCAGTGCTCAGACAATCTTGCTCTGTTATATTTTTATCACTTTTCCCAATATATGATGCATTATAGCGATCACACTTATATGTGCAAACGACACCCGAACCAAGTTCTTCTGAGACCCCTCTTTAAATTTGAAAAAAAAAAAATTGCTCATAGCATTTGGGGAAGAAACCACGATCTTAAAATATACCCGAGGATAAAATTCCCGCACAATCCTACTAAAATTATTTCTTTTAAAAACTGAGGGACCCCAGACATGGAATAGTGAATAAGATATTTTTCGGAGAAGCAATTGGTTTCTTTTCACATGGTGGTAGCGTAAGTTTGCTTAGTGCTTTAGCTATATAGGTATCAGTAAAATTAATGTAAAGTAATTTTTTTATATACATTAGCTCCTTATGAATATTTAGGTAATTAGAGTAAATATAGCCAATGAAACTAGAAGATCGTGACAACAAGAGAGAGAGAGAGAGAGAGAGAGAGAGAGAGAGAGAGAGAGAGACAGACAGACAGACAGACAGACAGACAGAAATTCATGGTGCATGCCCCGTGAATGAGTGTGTGGTTGATTTGTGTGGCTGGAGTATGGAAAAATTACTACAGGATCAAAGGCTAAAGCTTAGATTGAACAGGTAAGGTCTTGTGTGAGGGATGAGAGTAGGAATTTCCCGGATTTCTTGTGCATGCGATGTGATGTGCTTTTCATTGAAGATGATATCCTATTTTTTTCGAATATGAGAAGAGATCGGGTGATATCCGATCTCGTGTTGTTGTTCCTATCTGATATCGAAAGCCATCCATGTAACTTACATATGTTATCACGAGGGTATAGAGAGGTCCCTGAAAAGCAGCAGAGGGTAATTTTCTTGGCTAGGGAAGAAGATACGGTCAGCGTTTCCGAACGAAAGCAGAATATCTTTTAAAAGGTTACAACCGAAAAAGCACAAAGTGAAAGCCTCCTCTTTTTTTTTTTTTTTTCTTTTTTTTTTTGGTGAGCGAGGGAAGAAGTAGGACACAATTAGATTTATTAATGAGTATCATGTGTGTAACTCGATGAGGAACTACAAACATGTGATACCAAATGTCAAAACACGGCCAGTAGTGCCTGTTAGGTTTACTAGAAGGCAAATGAACGTACTATGGGTCCTCCACCCCCCCCCCCTCCCAGGAATGGGAAGTTTGAGATTTGTGTGTTTGGAGATTCATTGACATGCTTCACACATACGTAAACAATGGTAGGTAAAAGCACATATATGGTTGCGGAGGCGTTGTGTTCCTGCATAGTGAGGCTCGGCTGTCCCTGTACGTTGATAAGTGGGAATGGCAGAGAGTTTGTAAGTAAGTGTGCAAAGTGGTAACCAAGGTAATGAAAATAGATATTTTCACTCTCGCCTCTTATCGACCATCAGCAAATGGGCTCGTCGAGTCCCATAACCAAGAGGTGACAAACCAGTGGGTGGAAATGTTGCCAAGGGCAGAGTTCGCCCAAAACACGGCCTATAAGCCCTAATAGCTCCATCAGAGACAGCACATTTTTTCTAGTCTCAGGGGAGGGCCCCTTACTGCCCCCACACCTTGCCAACATACAACTTAGAACAATATTGGGTGATGATATGCAACTTGGCTTGGAGAGTGTTGGGGGCCAGTGGGAAGTATCAGACAACATACGATCAACGTTTCTGAGCGCGAACAGAATATATTTTAAAAGGTTACGACCAAGAAAGCACAAACTTGAAGCCTCGTTTGTTGGAATGTGTCATGTAAAAGAAAGTAAGACCAATATGGCGGTTTTCCAACACATCCGGACAGGGGCCAAAGGCGAATATCACCTTTCGCATATGATCCAAGTCCTAGGAGATAACTTGGTGTGGCAATTGAATAAGCCGATAGCCCCTTACCGAGGGATACTTGGCTACATGTGAGAGTAAAGTGTGGAGGAGACACAGGAAGGTGTCAGGGCCATACTTCATGCACGAGAAAGCACGAACGGACATTGGTCATGCGATAGTGTTATCTGCCACCGTGCAATTAAGGTCATAAAAATTAGGCTTATTTCATGTATGTGTCATCTTAAGTGTATTGTGAAAAGATGTATTGAATTTTGTCTGAATTTCTCTGTTCTAAGCATATAACGTGTATACTTGTTTATTATATTGATGCTTCTGTTGTACCTATGTTATATTATTATTCAATCAAATTCCATTGTTTAATGTTGATACCAATTTTGCTGTTACTAATATTTTTCTGTGTTTTTAATGTTGTTGTGCTGTGTTAAGAATTTAATTCGTCTTTAATGAAGATTTCGGTGTCGTGATAGGTAATTGCTAATCATGGACTGAATTAGAACACCGTTACAATTCCTCCTTTTTTTTTTCTTTTAGTTCTTGCAGTAGAAATGCAATTGTTCAGTCATTGAAA
>NC_090740.1:94652841-94655341 GCF_036898095.1 Palaemon carinicauda | reverse complement strand
CTCATGTATTGCTTTGTGGAAGAGTGATCTTTGATTAAAGAAATAATCGGTGGAGAGAACGAATATGAACTGCTTTTTACACAGCCTTACTCTACTTTTCCTATAAGATAGTCACATTCATCGCTAACACAGCCACACAAACACACACACATACGCACACACACACACACACAACACACACACACACACACACATATATATATATATATATATATATATATATATATATAATATATATATATATATATATATATATGTGTGTGTGTGTGTGTGTGTGTGTCTGTGTGTCTGTGTGTGTGTCTGCGTGTGTGTGTGCGTGTGTGTGTGTATAGTAACTCTAGTCAAGTCTTTTCATTTTCCCTTTAGCTATAATACATTTTATACTAATTTTGTGCCAGCTTTCTGTGAATTCTACAAATACACACACACACCCATTATATATATATATATATATATATATATATATATATATATATATATATATATATATAATATACATATATATATATATATATATATATATATATATATATATATATATATATATATACATATATATATATATATATATATATATATGTGTGTGTGTGTGTGTGTGTGTGTGTGTGTCTGTGTGTGTTTGTATGTGTTTGTGTACGTGTGTGATGAATGTGGCTACCATTTAGGAGACTTGCAATAACACTGTATACGTTGCAACTCATATTCGATATCTCCACCTATTACTTGCTGTCTACAACAGATTTTCCCCCAAAGCAATACATGAGCACTATCATCTATCTACTTAGAATCAAAAGAATATCATAAGATTAAAAACATTGCCATTGAGATTTTAGCAAAACCAGAGATTCTATCCTATTTAAAGTTTTAAAGGTTTTAAGATCGCTCATAAATTGTAGAGGCAAGGAACAGTGACATTGCCTTAGCAAGCAGGACAATCCCCTTCAGACTGACCATATAATATATGATTAGCACTCAAGCTGCCTCTTCACGAAAGCTAGGACTAGGGAGGGCCAGGCTATGGCTGCTGATGACTCAGCAGATAAACCTATAGGCTTCTCCAAAGCCCCCCAACCTTAGCTCGTAAGGAGGGTAAGGTTGCAGACACCAAAGGCACTAATAACTGTGAGCGGGACTCGAACCCCCGTCTGGCAAACACCAGGCAGAGGCGGTACTATTCAGGCCACAACAGGTAAAATGGAATAGAGGCCTTAATTGAGACTTTTACATGTTAAAGTGTTGTTCCAAAACTCAATATAGTTCTGAATAAGGGGTCACGAAGTGATCAGAAACACGTTATAAACTGAAACAATATTTGGAAAAAAGTAAAGGCATTTCTGCTGTTATCCTGAAAACTATCTGTTGGATAATCTCTTCTCGGAGAAGCTCCTTTTGATTTTTGGACGCCGCTGAGACGTTGCATATCCATTATAAACGTAGAGTATCATGACTAAGTAACGTATTTAGAAGTGGAAAGGCACTGATGACTTGGATGGAAGCGCAGAGGATGCTTCACCACGGAATGAATGATGGAACCGAAAGAATTAAGGTTCTTGCGGAGAATGATGCAGTTCCATATGAGCTTGACTCAGGGATCAACGTAGTCTTTATATATGAAACTTCTGAGAGAGCGAGTAAGCTTCAGGTCTTAAAGAGCGTAGTATAAAAAAAAGTCAGCTTTGAAAGATATCCATAAAACCCCTTACAGCCTTGGAAGTTTGTGCTGGATCGAAAAAAAATAAGATAAACGGCATGGATATTACTTCAGGAATTGTTCCATTGCAAAGAAAATAAGATCATCGATACCACAATTCGTCTTAAGTAAAGGCACCAATACAAGTGGAATTGAATCCGAGATCAATGCAGATCCCATAACAAATTACTGATGGAGCGTGCAAGCTTCAATATTTGGTGTGCCTTGAAAAAGAGATGGTAGTCCCGAGGAACTGACGTCGGTTCGGATGCAGAGAAGGGAATCGGAAGTGTCATGATATTTTGTGAATCTATTAAAAAATGATTTATCTATTTAGAAATCGATCTTAAATTTCCGCATTCATATTTTAAGGATTCTAAAGTTTCCATTTATCAATTTGGTTGAACTTTTTCCGAATATTCAAATATCTTTGTGATAAATTTTCTCCACCTTATACTTTATATAAAAATGTATTTTCAAAACTTAATGTATTCCTGAAAAAAGGTTACGAAGTGATCCGAAACACGTGATGACATCCGACAATAAATGGAGCAAAGTAAATGTGTTCCTATTGCTATCCTGAAAACTATCTGCAGGACGATCTGTCCTAGAAGAAGCTGTTTTCGATTTTTGGACGCTGCTGAGACGTTATCTATTCATCCTAATATATGGTAATATGCCTAAGTAGCGTATTTAGGAGGGGCAAGACATGGATAGCCTGGATCGAAGCGCAGAGGAGCCTTCACCAAGGAGAGAAAGATGGAGCCAAAAGAATTCGGCATATTGTGGAAAATGGTGGGGCTCTAGATA
>NC_090740.1:94631747-94644247 GCF_036898095.1 Palaemon carinicauda | reverse complement strand
TATCTCATCACTCGCTCTTCCTTGCACTGGTAATAAACCAACCTATGTAATCCTGATAGCACATGTTTAATGTTGTTCGAATCTTTGAGACGTTGTAGCTCATAAGTCCTGGTGTCTGTTTAATAAAGCTTAGTTCCTGTCACCTCACCTTTCACCTCAAACCTAACGGCTCCCTAGAACATCGGTGGGTCACCGATGTGATAAGACAAAATAAAAAAAAAAAATTGTTAGAGGGCACGAGCGTGTGTGAAAGACGGCCTCGAAGGAGGAGACGGAACCGAAGGAGGTGATCATCCTGGATCACTCCAAGGCTCAAGCTGCCTTAACATCTGCATTGAAGGAGAGGGGGTTCTCAAACTCTAAAGTTGCTGCTTTGAGTAAGAAGCACCCCTCCTTCGTATCCTCCCCGGCTAGGGCCTTCCCCTTTATGCAGAAAGGGTTCGCGGCCGTTTTGAAGGCGGTTGAAGCTGGCAAACCGTGTCCATCTCTGGAGGAATGCAAACCACTGTCGTTGGCCTTGCCGTTGGATAACAAGGACTGGAAGGAGGTACACCTCACCTTCTCGGTTGGGAAGTTGGACGCCGACATTGCAGGTCAGCAGTTCGGCGAAAACCTTCCCAAGTTGTCGGAATTCCTCCTACGGAGGGAATTGGACACAAAGGAGCGTCTGGCAGCCTCGATGTCTCTCCAGACTAACATGGAGACAATGGCTAGCGACCCCAAGATGCCTGAGATGTTCATGGTAATGGCCAAGATCCATCTGGCCACGGTGACTAAGGACCTCTATTGCTTTGTCAAGGTGAGGAGGGCCTGTAGAGAGTTTGTTTTCGCCTCGGCCACAGTGAGGCATGAACCCAAGAGACTCATTTCATCTAGCATCTGGGGTAAAGATCTCTTTCCCAATGAAGTGGTCAAGGAGGTGGTGGACAAGGCAGCCACTGAGAACCGTAATCTTCTCCTTAAGTGGGGCCTGTCCCTTAAGAGGAAGTCTTCCCCTGATGAGGGCCCTCAGCCGAAAGGAAAGGCGAAGAAATCGAGGTTTTCTTCCCGTCCAGCCAAGCCTTTCAGACCACAACGACAGCAGCAGCAGCAGCCAGCTTTGCCTCCGGTACCACAACTGGTAGCCCAGACCCCGACCACCTTCCAATGGGTACCCCAAGCCGTGTCATCAGCATCCCCGGCATTCAATCCAGTGTTCGAAGGGCAATCGACCACGTTTCGAGCAAAGCCCAAAGGTGCAGCCAGAGGTTCGGCGAGACGCCCCTCTAGGGGAAGAGGATTCAGAGGTGGTCGCGGCCAGGGAGGCAAGACTGCAGGGCAGTCAAAGTGAAGTGTCGCCGGTAGGTGGGAGACTACAGTATTTCCGGGATCGCTGGACCTTCGATCCCTGGGCCCACAGCCTGCTCAAAAATGGACTGGGTTGGAGTTGGTACAGTACTCCGCCCCTGTGCCCTCAATTTTTCCAACACTCCACCCCCGTTTTGGAGGAGTACATTCAAGAACTGTTGGAGAAAAAGGTGATCCGGAGGGTAAAGTCCATCAAGTTTCAAGGGAGGCTGTTTTGTGTTCCCAAGAAGGACTCGGGGAAACTCAGAGTCATTCTGGACTTGTCACCACTCAACAAGTTCATAGTGAACCACAAGTTCAAGATGTTAACGTTACAACACATAAGGGCCTTACTGCCCAAGAGGGCATATACCGTCTCCATCGATTTGTCAGACGCATATTGGCACGTTCCAATAAGTCGCCGTCTCTCCCCCTACCTAGGATTCAAGCTACAACAAAAACTTTATGCTTTCAGAGCGATGCCTTTCGGGCTAAACATAGCCCCAAGGATCTTTACGAAGCTTGCGAGCGCAGCGCTCAAACAGTTACGCCTAAAAGGGTTCCAGGTAGTAGCCTACCTGGACGATTGGTTGGTGTGGGCAGCATCCAGAGCGGAATGCTTGCAGGCTTCCCTACAGGTGATTCAGTTCCTGGAATATCTAGGTTTCATGATCAACAGAAAGAAGTCTCGTCTTTCTCCAGCTCAGAGGTTCCAGTGGTTGGGAATTCACTGGGATCTAGTGTCACACAGTTTTTCCATTCCGATGTCGAAAAGGAAGGAAATAGCGGGGTCTGTCAGGAGACTTCTAGGTTCCGAGAGGATATCAAGACGCGAACAGGAGAGGGTTTTGGGCTCTCTTCAATTCGCATCAGTAACAGACCCAGTGCTAAGAGCACAGCTGAAAGATGCAGCGGGAGTTTGGAGAACCTTTGCATCGAAAGAGCGAAGGGACTTGAAGAGACCGGTCCCACTTCGGCTACGTTCTCTTCTCAGACCGTGGTCTCAAGCCAGTCGTCTAAAGAGGTCAGTACCTCTTCAGCCACCCCCCCCCCCCGTCAGTGACAATCCACACAGACGCCTCAAAGGTAGGGTGGGGAGGTCACTCCCATCGGAAAAAAGTGCAAGGGACCTGGTCCAAGCTATTTGGGACTTTTCACATAAACTTTCTAGAAGCTATGGCAGTGCTTCTTACCCTGAAGAAAGTATCCCCACGTCACTCGATCCATGTAAGGTTGGTACTGGACAACGAGGTGGTAGTGAAATGTCTGAATCGGCGGGGATCGAGATCTCCACCTCTCAACCAGGTAATGTTAGCCATATTTCGACTGGCGGAGAAGAAGAAGTGGCACCTGTCAGCAGTTCACCTTCAAGGAGTCCGGAATGTGACCGCGGACGCTCTATCCAGGGTTACACCGATAGAGTCGGAATGGTCCCTAGACGCAGGATCATTCTCCTTCATCTTAAGACAAGTCCCAGAACTGCAGAGAGACCTCTTCGCGACGAAGGACAACAAGAAGCTGCCGAGATATGTGTCCCCATACGAGGACCCCTTGGCGGAAGCAGTAGATGCGATGTCCCTCGATTGGAACAGATGGTCCAGGATCTACCTGTTTCCCCCTCACAATCTGATGTTGAGGGTCCTCAACAAACTGAGATCCTTCAAGGGAGTAGCAGCAATAGTGGCCCACAAGTGGCCGAACAGTGTATGGTTCCCTCTAGCTCTGGAACTACGACTAGAGTTTCTACCACTCCCGGACCCAGTTCTGTCCCAGCAAGTCCAGAAGTCGACTGTCTACGCTTCCTTACAGAAAACCCGGACCCTGCAGCTCATGATTTTCTCTCCCTAGCGGTGAAGAAACGGTTCGGAATCTCGAAAGATAGCATCGACTTCCTGGAAGAATATAAGTGTAAGTCTACTAGAAGGCAGTACGAATCAGCATGGAAGAAATGGGTTGCCTTTGTCAAAGACAAGAATCCGCACGAGATCTCTACGGAGTTCTGCCTATCCTTCTTCATCACACCTCCACGGACAGGGGCTGGCGGCTAACACGATTTCTACATGTAAGTCAGCTCTGACAAGACCCATTCTATATGCCTTCCAGGTAGACCTCGCTAACGAGATGTTTAATAAGATCCCGAAGGCCTGTGCTAGGCTTAGACCTTCAGCTCCTCCAAAGCCTATTTCATGGTCTTTAGACAAAGTCCTTCATTTTGCCTCATTACTGGATAATGAGGAGTGTGCATTGAAGGACCTGACTCAAAAAGTGATCTTCCTTTTTGCCCTTGCTTCTGGGGCCAGAGTTAGTGAGATTGTGGCCCTCTCGAGAGAGGAGGGCCGGGTTCAGTTCCTGGATGGGGGAAAACTGAACCTGTTTCCGGACCCTACGTTTCTCGCTAAGAACGAGTTGCCCACCAACAGGTGGGGTCCCTGGAGAATCTGCCCTCTGAAAGAAGATGCAGCTCTATGTCCCGTAGAATGCCTAAAAGTCTATCTTCGTAGAACTTCAGACTTCCATGGGGGCCAACTATTCAGAGGAGAAACATCGGGCTCGAATTTATCTTTAAATCAGCTTAGGGCGAAAATTACCTATTTTATTCGCAGAGCGGATCCTGACAGTTCACCCGCAGGTCATGATCCGAGGAAAGTTGCTTCATCCTTAAACTTCTTTAACTTTATGGATTTTGAACACCTTCGTTCATACACTGGCTGGAAGTATTCCAGGGTATTCTTTCGCCACTATGCTAAGCAAGTGGAGCAGCTAAAGAGGTCTGTGGTAGCAGTTGGTTGCGTCGTTAACCCTGCTGTTTAACTCTGCGAGGAACAGTGGAATTATTTGGGACTTTGATTCTTGGGTGAGTGTACAGTTATATGCGTTGGTATAACTAGTAGTGAAGGCTCTGGGAGCCCACAGTGACTGTTCCAGCGTTATGGTGATGGTAGCACAAGTACAGAAAGGTGTGCCGAGCATTTCTGACGCTAATGTCAGTGGATAGTAACATGGACGTTAACTTTGATACCTTGGTATGTGACAAGTGACCTGATTGTTTTCTTTCAGATAACCATACATCCATGCACTACGGTACTTGTGTAAATTGTTGGTCATCCACCTATCATATGTATATATTTGTGGTAACCATGTCTATTTATTGTTACTCAATAAACTTGTTCTCGGGAACCTTGTGTCTCCTTCACCTATATTGATTTCATGTTAATTATTGAGCATTTAGCCTATGTATATTAATCGGGGATATCTATAATAGCCTATTCCTTAATGCAAGCCTTGTTGCACTGGTTTATACTTTCCTTAGCATAAAGGGCTCCACCCCTCTCTGAGGACGGTGGCGGCAGCAAGTTTAATCCTACGCAGATATAACCTTTTTGTCTATTTCTACTTCGACCAGGGTGCTGGTCGGGATTTTTCCCTTGGATGCTGTAGTTCCGTAAGGACTATGCTTTACTTCATATAGAGTGAGACCACTATATTGTACTGGCTGGCGAGTGATTCATACATAGGTATATGTACTCTTCATTCGTTTCTAGAGTCTAGTAGGACTCCTTCCTGTAGGGGGCAGGAAGCGCTTTCATGGCTTATGATTAGTGAAAAGATGTATAACGGTAACATCTTAGGTCTTTCAGTCGAGTTGACTAAGAAACATTCCTGAGGAGTACGGCACGTATTGAGAATCCACAGATACAGTAATGCTCTGGTATACTTCCATCAAGACGACATGGCTTGAGCCCAAAAAACGGATTTTGAGCGAAGCGAAAAATCTATTTTTGGGTAAGATGGCCATGTCGTCCTGATGGACCCGCCCTGTCCCTTTTCAAAAAAAAAAAAAAAAAATAAAAAAAGAGAGAAAAGGGCTGTAGGACCCCTCCCTACATACAGTATCTGTAGCACCTCGTGTATCGCTACAAGGAATACAGATGGCGCCGCGAGCGGCGCAGGGCACGCTTACGAAACGGGGAGGCGAGATGCCTTACGAACGGCTCCCCCCTTTCTTATCATTTTCGTTTTCTTGCCATTTGACCCCTACGAAGTGTTAACTCTATTCGGGGTATAGATTGCTATGAGGCGTGTCAAGAATATGTCCGCTGATATTTACGATGTCCCTAAGGTCTTTTTTAGGGATACTCGCTCCAGGAGTTAGAATTCTGGGTACCTTAAGGTAAATTCTCTGGGAATATCGCCGTAGTTGTAATATACCCTAGGAAGCTGCCTTTAAGGAACTTCCATCAGGACGACATGGCCATCTTACCCAAAAATAGATTTTTCGCTTCGCTCAAAATCCGTTATATATATATATATATATATATATATATATATATATATATATATATATATATATATATATATATATATATATATATATATATATATATATATATATATATATATATATATATATATATGTATATGTTTGACGCCGTCAAACATTGCCGCAAATTTTAAACCAACCATCCTGTTATCCCTCTGGTTTCATACTTCAACTAATCTTGGTTCCAATAAGTGATTGTTGAACATCTATCTCCTCGCATACAAATTTTGGATCACTGCACAATGTATTATCCTATGTACTAGTGAAAAAAATATCTGGTAGGGAAACCTAGTAAAGGGGTAAAGCGTTCACCTTAAATTTACCACGTAGCAGATCAATCCCAAGGTACAACCAAGATCTTGAGCTTTTTTGGGCTCAATCCATGTCGTCCTGATGGAAGTTCCTATAGGGTAGCTTCCCAGGGTATATTACAACTACAGCGATATTCCCAGAGAATTTACCTTAAGGTACCAGAATTTTAACTCCTGGAGCAAATATCCCTCGTGAAAGGGATACCGCGACATATCAGAGGACGTATTCTTGACACGCCACATGGCAATCTGCACCCCGAACAGAGATTTCGTATCGCAGGGGGCAATTGGCAAGAAACGAATTCGGGAAAGAAAAAGGGGGAGCCGCTCCCAAGGCTCCCTATCTCCCGTTTCGTAAGCGTGCCTGGCGCCAATCCTGGCGCCATCTGTATTCCTTTTTGTGTAGCTGAACAACTCGGTGTTTTTTCCTGTGTTTCTCGCAAATCTTGGATTTATTCTACTTTTCATGGCTTCTCCAACTTCGTCGGCCTCTGATAAGTTAAGTACCATGTCTTTTATGTATAAATGTAGGCTCTTGGTAATTTTTTAGTGATTAATAAGGTTTAATCTTTGTTACAAGAGCCGTAGCCTACCGGAGGCGTCATGGACGCTGTCGCTCGCTAGATATAAGTTTAGTTAGTCAGAGTGACATTCCCGGTTGTTTTGCTTTAATTAAATTTTAGCTATTTAGCATTACATAGGATTTCCTTTCGTGCTTAGTATTATTTTGGCGAATTATTCGCCAATTTTGGCCTACGCTAGGCCATGTAGCCTAGTCATTTGGTCCTAGTACTTCATGCATGATTTTGGTTTTTCCGAGTGTATTAAAATTTTATTGAAGCTTTAGGCTATCTTTTATACATTTAAGATTATGTGGAATATTTCCAAGATAGTATACGTGTGAGTTTCGGTGATTTAGGTAATCGATACTCTTGGTGCCTAGGCTAAGTTGCTTATGGAGCCTTAGTATACTTTCTCATACTCCCCGGTTGCTTTCTTTTCTTCGGAGAAGGTATGGAATCCCTATCCCTCTGTTTAAGCCTTGGGCTTATCCCTAAGTGGTTTATCTGAATTAATTTTCGATAAAACTATACTGGGGTGTTACTGTACCTTCCTGTTCCAGTAAGTCTGGTTCAAAGAGGGACAGAACAACAGAGTTTTTTAGTCTGAGTCTGTGTTTGTCTGGCTTGGGGTAGAGTCTCCCTCGCTGACCAGACACAGACACAGGAGGCTTAGCCTCCTTAGGTCACTACCGAAGGTTTCTGTACGAGATGCTTCCTTCTTTTGTGATCAACAAGACTAGTCCTTGTTGCTTTTCTCGGGGGAGGATAAGTTTCTTTCCCTGGGAGTAGCAACACCTTCCTTGCTTTGGTGCTCTGGGAGCAGGCAAGTATTGCTGGCCTCCCCCCTTGGATCTCCCTTAGGCTAAGATAAGTTTCTTGGCTGCGGGTGATCTGTCACTAAAGCAAGGTTGGTAGGACCCTCTTTTGTCCCATCCCCCTCTATCTCTGTAATGGCCTAGCCATTACAGTACTGTACGTCATTCTACATCTGGACCTAGAATAGGTTAGGATGTGGAATTGACTCAGTCCCTTGCCGGCCGGCAGAGCTGCTGGCCAGCAAGGGTCTTCTGTTTTGAGTGCTGCCCGGACCTCCCTTGGTCCCTCATCCATGCCTGCCTGCAGAGTCAGACGGCATTGGTCAGGAAGCCTGAATTAGATTTTCCCCTGCCTTATATGCACTCTTTCGGATTGCCGGGCTTGGAGGTAGTGTACACTCTTATCCCGGCATCCATTCTGTTTTCTTCTAGTGCTGTACCCGACCCGGCTGCCGGTCTATGAGGCCGGCAGCCGGGCAGTTGTAGTCCTCTGGTTCTTTTGCTGCCGGCTGGCATCGGTCCTGTACCTCTGCCGGCCGGCTAATGTCAGCCCTTGTCTGCCGGTCGCCAAGAGTGTGGCCGGCAGCCGGGTACTACCTTGTGTAGTGGTCGGTCAGCAGTCATTGCCGACGGACATTGGCTGTGCCGCCCGGCAGTTACTGCCGGCCGGCACATGCATTTGAACCAGCGTTCTGCCGCCTTATAGCTGTTAAGTAGTATACTTTAAAGCTAGTTGGCCGGCACATAACCTCCAATACTGTACCAGTATTCTTCAGTATAGCATATACTGTAAGATGAAAGCTATAGTATGGGTTTTGGTACAGCACTGTGTGTTCTAACACTTTTGTGTTTTCTTGCACAGCCCTTTGTTGTTGCCCTACAGATAGGAAAGTGAGTTCTTTCCTGTCTATTATCCAGGATTTTAAAATCATTGCTTAGGTGTGAGCTCCACCTGTTTCCTCTGGAAACTTTGCATTGGTTGTTCTAGAAGAGATTAACCATTCGATTTTATTATCTGGAAGGCTGCAACAATGGGTTGTGAGGGAAACACAAGTGTGTGTCTTTCCTTTCTGAATTGTTATGCTATACTATGCATATCCAGTGATACATAGTTCACTTGATACTCATGGAAATTTCTTCTCTTTACAGGAGGACCCTCCGAAGTGCGGAAGTGTTTTCTGCAACGTCCGCAGCAAGAACCTCTGCGGACATGAGTTTTGTAGGAGACACGCAGCATGCGCTGTCTCCAAGGATGACCTCCGGTATTGGGACCCTCAGGTATGTACGGTGTGCACTAACCTGATTACTGAGGCCTTTGATTCCCCTAGGACGGCGGAATCAAGGGATATAGCAAGGGAGAAGCTTCGTACCTGGGTAAGGGGCTTCCAAAAGAACACCTCTGGACCTTATCTTCCAAGTGAGAAGATGAGGGAGTATCTTTTCCCTAAGGCATCAGCTGATGCAGTGATTCCCCAGCCTCAAGAGGAGATCCCCCAAGCTCAGATCCAGGTGGATGCTGAAGTCGTGGTCGCGATGCAAGACATCCAGTTAGATGACAGGATGTCTGACGTGGACGAGCATCTGGAGGAAGACCTCCTGGCAGAAGCCCAGGATGAAGTTCAAGCCCCAGACGTTGTAGAGGAAGTGGTCGACGAGGTGTCGGCTACTCCGGTTCAGATTCCGGAGCCTATTCCCTCAACATCGGCCGGTCTCCCAGTAGAGCTGGGACAGGCGCTCTCTTCTATTGTTGGTATGATCCAACAAATGCAGAAGGAGAATCAGAAGGCGGCTGCAATGGAACTACGGATGCATTGCCTAGCAGAATCCCATGGGCCCCAGAGAAGGCTCAACGTGAAAGACCTTCCTTGTGCTCAGATGCTAACCCATGGAGGTATGCTGAGCACATGCCGATGACGACTGGAAAGATCGTCATCTCGGATAAGCTGGGCTCAGTTCCCCTAGAGGAGGTGGAATTCTGGTCCAGCAAGGCATCATATCCGGACTGTTCTGTCCGGCTGAGGAAGAAACCAGCTTCAAAGGAGCAGACAGAGCCGAAGGAGGTCATAGTGATGGACCATGCTAAGGCTCAAGCTCTACTTTCATCCTCGATGAAAGAGAGGGGCTTCTCTAACTCAAAGGTAGCTGCATTGAGCACGAAGCTCCCTTCCTTTGTGTCCTCTCCTGCTAGAGCCTTCCCCTTTTTACATAAAGGGTTTGCGGCTGTACTAAAGGCAGTCGAGGCCGGCAAGCCTTGCCCCTCCCTGGAGGATTGTAAACCCTTGTCGCTGGCCCTGCCTATGCACCACAAAGACTGGAAGGACGTCCATCTTACGTTCTCAGTTGGGAAGTTGGAGGCTGATATTGCCGGACGTCAGTTCGGCGAGGACCTCCTTAAGCTGTCTGACTTTCTTTTGCGAAGAGAGTTCGAGACAAAAGAAAGACTGGCTGCCTCAATGTCTCTTCAGACTACTCTTGAGACGATGGCAAGTGACCCCAAGGTCCATGAAGTGTTCATGGTAGTGGCCAAGACTCATCTGGCCACAGTGACGAAGGACCTTTATGGCTTCGTCAAGGCGAGGAGAGCTTGTAGGGAGTTCGTGTTCACCTCGGCTACGGTGAGGCACGAGCCAAGGAAACTAATCTCCTCCAACATTTGGGGCAAAGACCTTTTCCCTACCGATTTGGCTAAAGAAGTTGTTGATAAGGCCCCCTTGGAGAATAGAAACCTTCTCCAGAAGTGGGGCCTGGCTATCAAAAGAAAGTCTTCCCCGGATGAGGGTCCTCAACCAAAGAGGAAGACTATGAGGACTAGGCTACCGTCTAGGGCAGCAAAGCCTTTTAGACAGCAACAGCAACTGCAATTGCCATTGCCTGCAGTGCCACAGATGGTGGCAAAAACCCCGACCACTTTTCATTGGGTACCCCAGGCTGTGTCGACACAGTCCACAGCATTCAACGTTCAAAGGGCAGTCTACTCCCTTTCGAGCAAAGCCTAGAGGAGCAGCCAGAGGCTCGTCTAGGCGTCCCTCAAGGGGGAGGGGATTCAGGGGTGGTAGTGGTCAGGGAGGCAAGACCTCAGGACGGCAGTCCAAGTGGGATGATGCCGGTAGGAGGGAGACTTCAGAATTTTCGGGATCGGTGGACCTTCGATCCCTGGGCCCACAGCCTACTCAAGAAGGGACTGGGCTGGAGCTGGTACAGCACTCCACCCCCGTGCCTCCAGTTTTTCCAACACTCCACCCCCGTTCTGGAGGAGTACGTTCAAGAACTGTTGGAGAAAAAAGTGATCCGAAAGGTGAAGTCCATCAAATTCCAAGGGAGGCTGTTTTGTGTTCCCAAGAAAGACTCGGAAAAGCTCAGAGTCATTCTGGACTTGTCGCCACTCAACAAGTTCATAGTGAATTGCAAATTCAAGATGCTAACACTGCAACACATAAGGACCTTACTGCCCAAGAGGGCATATTCCGTCTCGATAGACTTGTCAAACGCCTATTGGCACGTTCCAATCAACTTTCGACTCTCCCCCTACCTAGGGTTCAGGCTACAACGAAGACTATACGCCTTCAGAGCCATGCCATTCGGGCTAAACATAGCCCCAAGGATTTTCACGAAGCTTGCGAGCGTAGCTCTCAAACAATTACGCCTAAAGGGAATCCAGGTAGTAGCCTATCTGGACGACTGGCTGGTGTGGGCAGCATCCGAGACAGAATGCTTGCAAGCTTCCAGTCAAGTGATCCAGTCCCTACAATACCTAGGCTTCAAGATCAACAGAAAAAAGTCTCGACTTTCTCCATCTCAAAAGTTCCAGTGGCTGGGAATCCACTGGGACCTTTTGTCACACCGTTTCTCCATCCCGGCGAAGATAAGGAAGGAGATAGCGGGTTCTGTCAAGAGACTTCTAGATTCCGAAAGGATATCAAGACGTGAACAGGAAAGGGTACTGGGCTCTCTCCAGTTTGCTTCGGTGACAGACCCAGTGCTAAGAGCACAGCTAAAGGATGCAACCGGAGTTTGAAGAAGTTATACATCAAATGCGCGAAGAGATCTTAGAAGACCAGTTCCGCCTCGGCTACGTGCTCTTCTCAGGTCTTGGTCCCAAGCCAGACATCTAAAGAAGTCGGTTCTTCTTCAGCCACCTCCCCCGTCGGTGACGATTCACTCAGACGCCTTAAAGGAGGGATGGGAAGGTCACTCTCATCGGAAAAAAGTCCGGGGGACTTGGTCCAAGCTATTCAGGACCTTTCACATAAACTTTCTAGAAGCTAGGGCACACACCATAACTAGCTTTAAAGTATACTACTTAACAGCTATAAGGCGGCAGAACGCTGGTTCAAATGCATGTGCCGGCCGGCACAGCCAATGTCGGTCGGCAATGACTGCTAACCGACCACTACACAAGGTAGTACCCGGCTGCCGGCCACACTCTTGGCGACCGGCAGACAAATGCTGACATTAGCCGGCCGGCAGAGGTACAGGACCGATGCCAGCCGGCAGCAAAAGAACCAGAGGACTACAACTGCCCGGCTGCCGGCCTATGTCGGGTACAGCACTAGAAGAAAACAGAATGGATGCCGGGATAAGAGTGTACACTACCTCCAAGCCCGGCAATCCGAAAGAGTGCATATAAGGAAAGGGAGAATCTAATTCAGGCTTCCTGACCAATGCCGTCTGACTCTGCAGGCAGGCATGGATGAGGGACCAAGGGAGGTCCGGGCAGCACTCAAAACAGAAGACCCTTGCTGGCCAGCAGCTCTGTCGGCCGGCAAGGGACTGAGTCAATTCCACATCCTAACCTATTCTAGGTCCAGATGTAGAATGACGTACAGTACTGTAATGGCTAGGCCATTACAGAGATAGAGGGGGAAGGGACAAAAGAGGGTCCTACCAACCTTGCTTTAGTGACGGATCACCCGCAGCCAAGAAACTTATCTTAGCCTAAGGGAGATCCAAGGGGGGAGGCCAGCAATACTTGCCAGCTCCCAGAGCACCAAAGCAAGGAAGGTGTTGCTACTCCCAGGGAAAGAAACTTATCCTCCCCCGAGAAAAGCAACAAGGACTAGTCTGGTAGATCACAAAAGAAGGAATCATCTCGTACAGAAACCTTAGGTAGTGACTTAAGGAGGCTAAGCCTCCTATGTCTGTGTCAGGTCAGGGAGGGAGACTC
>NC_090740.1:94606747-94626747 GCF_036898095.1 Palaemon carinicauda | reverse complement strand
GTGGGTGATTCTTCACTAAAGCAAGGTTGGTAGGACCCTCTTTGTCCCCTCCCACTCTATCTCTGTAATGACCTAGCCGTGACAGTACTGTACGTCATTCTACATATGGACCTAGTATAGGTTAGGATGTGGAATTGACTCAGTCCCTTGCCGGCCGGCAGAATGTGCTGGCCGGCAAGGGTCTTCTGCTTTGAGTGCTGCCCGGACCTCCCTTGGTCCCTCATCCATGTCTGCCTGTAGAGCCAGACGGCGTTGGTCAGGAAGCCTGAATTAGATTCTCCCCTTCCTTATATGCACTCTTTCGAATTGTCTGGCTTGGAGGTAGTATACTCTCTTATCCTGGCATCCATTCTGTTTGCTTCTAGTGCTGTACCCGACCCGGCCTAGGAGGCCGGCAGCCGGGCAGTCGAAGTCCTCTGGTTCTTTTGCTGCTGGCCGGCATCGGTTGTTTACCTTTGCCGGCCGGCTATTGTCAAGCCCTTGTCTGTCGGTCGCTATGAGCAGTGGCCGGCAGCCGGGTGCTACCTTGTGTAGTTGCCAGCCGGCAGTATTGCCGGCTGACATTGGCTGTTGCCGGCCGGCAGTTACTGCCGGCCGGCACATGCATTTGAACCACAGGTCTGGCGCCTTATAGCTGTTAAGTAGTATACTTTAAAGCTAGTTATGCCGGCCGGGGCATTACCTTCTATACTGTACCAGTATTCTTCAGTATAGCATATACTGTAGGAAGAAAACTATAGTATAGTATTAGTACAACACTGTGTGTTCTAACACTTTTGTGTTGTCTTGCACAGCCCTTTGGTGTTGCTTTACAGATGAGAAAGTGAGTTCTTTCTTGTCTATTATCCGGTATTTTAAAATCATACCTTAGGTGTGAGCTACACCTGTTTCCTCTGGAAACTTTTCATTGGTTACTCTAGGACAGATTAACCATACGATTTTATTATCTGGAAGGCTGCAACAATTGTTTGTGCGGGAAACACAAGTGTGTGTCTTTCCTTTCTGATTTGTTATGCTAAACTATGCATATCCAGTGATACGTTGTTCACTTGATACTCATGGAAATTTCTTCTCTTTACAGGAGGACCACCCGAAGTGCGGAAGTGTTTTCTGCAACGTCGGCAGTAAGAACTTCTGCAGACATGAGTTATGTAGGAGGCACGCAGCATGCGCTGTCTCCAAGGGTGATCTCCGGTATTGGGACCCTCAGCTATGTACCGTGTGCTCTAACCTGATTACTGAGGCTTTTGATTCCCTTAGGACGGCGGAATCAAGGGATATAGCAAGGGAGAAGCTTCGTACCTGGGTAAGGGGCTTCCAGAAGAACACCTCTGGACCTTATCTTCCAAGTGAGAAGATGAGGGCTTACCTTTTCCCTAGGGCATCAGCTGATGCAGTGATTCCCCAGCCTCAAGAGGAGATCCCCCAAGTTCAGATCCAGGTGGATGCTGAAGTCGCAGTCGATTTGCAAGACATCCAGTTGGACGACAGGATGTCAGACGTGTCCGAGCGTCTGGAGGAAGACCTCCTGGCAGGAGGCCAGGATGAAGTTCAAGCCCCAGACATTGTAGAGGAAGAGGCCGACGAGGTGTCGGCTACTCCGGTTCAGATCACTGAACATATTCCCTCAACATCGTCCGCTCTCCAAGTAGAGCTGGGACAGGCCCTCTCCTCCATTGTTGGAATGATCCAACAAATGCAGATGGAGAATAATGAGAAGGAACTGCAATGGAACTGCAGATGCAGAAGTTTGCAGCATCACATGGGCCCCGAAAAAGGCTCAATGCGAAAGACCTTCCCTTGTGCTCAGATACTAACCCGTAGAGATATGCTGAGCACATGCCAATGACGACTGGAAAGATCGTCATGTCGGATAAGTTGGGTTCAGTTCCCCTAGAGGAGGGGGAATTCTGGCCCAGCAAGGGGTCATATCAGGACTCTTATGTCCGGTTGAGGAAGGAACCAGCTTCAAAGGAGGAGACAGAGCCGAAGGAGGTCATAGTGATGGACCATGCTATGGCTCAAGCTTTGCTTTCATCTTCGATGAAAGAGAGGGGCTTCACGAACTCAAAGGTAGCTGCATTGAGTAGATGATTAGAATAAAAATGTATGTACGAATTAACATTCGTAAGTTTTCTATATACAGTAAATTTAAAAGACCTTTCTTGTTTAAATACTAAAACATCTAAAAAGGGAAGCTTGTTATCGAATTCTATCTCCAATGAGAACTCGATAGATGGTACCAGCGTGTTTAAGGCTGTATATAGAAAACTTACGAATGTTAATTCGTACATACATTTTTATTCTAATCATCACCCATCAACCAAAATGATGGTTTTTTCATCCATGTTTTTACGGGCACTGCGGGTAAGTTGCCCTGATCTCCTTGAAGCTGAGCTTGGGAAAATTCATGAAATAGCATCTATTTTAAAGTACCCATCACATTTCATAAACAAAGCCTGTCAAAAGGCAAAGAAAACTTTTTATGGCTTTATTAACAACGATGATTTTAATGTGAATAACCTCCTTGTTTTACCTTTTTTCAAACAGTTTGTACCTATACCTGGAATTTTAAAACCTTTTGGAATTAATGTAATTTTTAGAAACAACACACTCAAGAATATATTGATAAAAAAATTCCCCAAAACAGATTTACGGATGTATATACAAAATTCCATGCAATCTGTGTAATAAACGATATATCGGTCAAAGTGGCAAAGCACTAGAAACTCGAATAAAACAGCATAAATATAATGTAAGAACGGGAAACATTGCCAGCAGTCTTTTTCAGCATATGCATGAGTGCAACCACGCTATTAATTGGAAAGCTGCTAAAGAACTTATATTTTGCAAAAATTTTGTTAAAAGAAATATCATTGAAACAGTTTCAATTAAGAAAAATTTCGAAGATCTGCTTAACACCAGTTCAGGTATGTACAAACTGGATGAATTTCTTGTAAACAACATTTTTAAACAACTAACTTTTAAGTAATTTGTAATTTGCTCATTTTTTCTGTTTTACGTCATCACAGAGGTTTCTTTGTATTCTAATTGTATTTGTAAACCATAAGACCGTGAAGAGGTGTAATAATAACACGAAAGCGCTTGTCCAATCTTCGTTTCCTTTTTCCTCCCGGCCTGCTGTTATATATATATATATATATATATATATATATATATATATATATATATATATATATATATATATATATATATATATATATATATATATATATATATACATATATATATATATATATATATATATATATATATATATATATATATATATATATATATATATATATATATATATATAAATGTATGTTTGTGTGTGTGTTTGTGTGGATATGTGTGTAAATATGTGCCAAAAAAAAGGATAGGTAGCACGACATTCATGAAATATATAACAGGTCAGAAATAAACTTAGTTTTATTAAATTATTTTCGTATTACTGACATCATCAGTTTTAAACGGAATTCATCTAATAAAGATGTGAACGACATAAACTTGTATCTCTAAATACATAAATCTTTAATAAATAGATAACAGAAGCATGGAGTAATCATAAAAAATCAAGAAAATATGAAATTATATTGAATCATGAAAATTCTTTGCATATTTGAGCTGCATAGCTACTTCTTATTTATCTTGACGTTCATAAGAATTATATTTGCCACATTGCTCTTCAGGTTAAGAATTAGTTTAATCCATCTATTCCAGTCTCACACCCTCCACCTATTGTTTTATTTGCTAAGGACAGGGTAGTAAGCAATAACAAAACCTATGAATAATGTAATAAGGGAACGCATGTTTGAATATAAAGTAAAAGCAAAGTGACTAGAGTTAGAAAAGAGAATTCATCAAGGAAGACAATGTTTAGACTGAGTTTCTACACACGAGAAATTGCTTGACGATCCAAGAATCCCTTTTTCCGAATCCTGGAGAAAGGCGGCTTCTGTAATGGAATACGAAATGTGTTTACGCAGCGAAACTGGGTAAAATGTATTGTTTTATTTCTCTTTAGCCAATTCATAGCTCATGCAGTTTCTGGGAGGATTATCAGAACACACGAGATATAGAATTGTCCTTTCTGACACACTCGAGTAAGATTGCATTTTACAATCTAGATAATGAATGCATGCATGTGAAATTCAGCTCCTGTTAAACATTCTATATATATATATATATATATATATATATATATATATATATATATATATATATATATATATATATATATATATATATATATATATATATATATATACGCATATATATACATATATATATATATATATATATATATATATATATATATATATATATATATATATATATATATATATATATATATATATATATATATATATATATGTATATATATATATATATATATATATATATATATATATATATATATATATATATATATATATATATTTACATATATGTGTGTGTATATATATATATATATATATATATATATATATATATATATATATATATATATATATATATATATATATATATATATATATATATTTATATATATATATATATATATATATATATATATATATATATATATATATATATATACATATATGTGTGTATATATATATATATATATATATATATATATATATATATATATATATGTCTCTGTATATATATATATATATATATATATATATATATATATATATATATATATATATATATATATATATATATATATGTGTGTGTGTGTGTGTGTGTGTCTGTGTGTGTATATATATATATATATATATATATATATATATATATATATATATATATATATATATATATATATATATATGTGTGTGTATATATATATATATATATATATATATATATATATATATATATATATATATATATATATATATATATATATATATATATATATATATATATATATATCAATAATTCTCTTAGAAGATTGCGATTGTTAAAGCAGTAAATGGACATTGGTCAGATAAATATGAAAGAGGTCAGTTTCATATTTAAATATAATAAAGAGCACATTAACATCCTAATTACATTGTGCTTGAATAATCATCGCATTGGAGCATTTATGTGATGACTTCATTAAAAGAGGTGAAGAGTTTAATTAGATTTTAATGATAAAATGATGGACTTGTAAATGAGTGTTTTTATTTTTTTGAACATTAATAATAGTAATAATAATAATAATAATAATAATAATAATAATAATAATAATAATAATAATAAGAATAATAATGATATATTTCAGATATTGTTTTATCCGCTGAGTTTGATTTTTATGAAACTTTTTCTAAGCTTTTATTATTATTGTTGATTCTAAACGATTGTTTTCTATTAGCAGTGAGGTATAAGGTATGTTTCGTTACATATGTTGATGTAGTAATGTTTATTCTTATTTTCCCCATATGACTAAAAAGAAATCATACTTAGGTAATAATAAAAAAAAAAAAAAATATAATCCGCGATGCTTTGCAAGTCAATATCGATGCACATTGCAGACAAACTTCAAATTCCAGATAGTAAGATCAAAATACAAAAATATTGAGAAAAAAAAAAGAGATTTATTTCAGGGAATAATGTATACAAGGCGTTTTTTTTCTTTTGTAACATGGAAGTGAAGGGCAGCTACAAATTCTTAAACCCATAAACAAATTTGTTTCCTTAATTATATTTGATGTTCTTATGGTTGTCAAAATTAGGTATCAATTTTTTCCGTCCTGTAATAATCTCATTCTCAAATTATTTCAAGTGAAATAAACATTATATTCTGTCTTAATCTAACTTTTCCGTAAATATAAATTACCATTAATCTATAATTTTATGAAAATGTAAAGTAAACAAAATTAAATTTTGAGGTCAACAATCGGTCTGCTACTGTTCGTAAGACTGTTAATGATTTAAAGAGACACATATGGGAATTAGATAAAAATATTCATATATGTAACATATCAAATAAATAAAACTACTACTACTACTACTACTACTACTACTACTATTACTAGTGGTATTAAAACTACAAACTCGACTGTTCAAAATATGAAATGGGTTGAAGAATAGTAATATGAAATATACTAGACATTAAAACTCATTTCCTAGGCCAATGAAAATTGATAAAACCTTAGATTTAGATTAGAAAAACGAAAAATTTGCAATTACACCTAAAACCAATTAGTCAAAAAAAAAATGAGGCCAAAGATTTCATCGTACTAGAGTTTAATACAAAATTTCTAATAAAAGTTACAGTCTGAGCACGAAGTCTTATTTCACATCGGCTTGTTACAATGCTTCCACCTTAACTAAAAATGATATTGCTCCTAGTGGTCAAAAAGTAGTAACCAGGTGTATTCCTTAAAAACTGTACTAAATCTAGCAGGCAACATTAATATCCTTAATCACTCTACAAAATAGGTTTTGACCTAGGAAAAATCTATTTTTGGGTGAGAATGCCATGTCGTCCTGATGGAAGGTCCCTTCGGCTGCTTCCTACTGTATAATATTTCTGCGAGTGATATTGCAAGAGAATTACCTTCAGGTATCAAAGAGTTCTAACCCCCAGAACGACTATCCAAAGATATCGGGTATAATCAAGGACGTATCCATAGATAACCATAGATATCTGCACCCTCAACCGGCTTCACCCAGTCTATTTAACTATGGGGAAGGATAAGTGAGGAGCCGTTACATATCCTCTCCCCCAAATAGTACCGTCGTTCGTCACTGATGAGTCATTCTACCTATTAGCGTAACTACTGTGAAAAGAGCCATTCTATGAGGAATCGGGGAGGGATAAAATAATGGGTGGGTCATTAGGAGGACATGGCTATCTCACCCAAAAATAGATTTTTCCTACGTCAAAATCCGCGTTTTGTTCTCGAGCCAAGTATTCCTGATGGAAGTGTACCAGAAAACTACCTGTGACTCGGTAGGAGGCCTTGAATAGAGGGTCCAATACTGAAATGCGGTAACAGGATTACTCCGCAGAAGCATAGGTATCAACCTCAAATATCTATTCCAAAACATTTCAGAGGCAGTATTGACATGTATGGTGGTCCATCAAGGAGGCAAAAGGGGACCCAAGAACCACCCTCCGAAATTGGAAAAGCATCTGAGTTCAGTGATGAGGACCCTAGGCAACACAAAACTGAAAGAGGCATCGTAGGTAAGACGTATAGAACAAATACTTATTGATAAAATTTACAGAATTATATTCAAGAAGGATAATAATAAGGAGGCACACTAAATTTATTGCTGCTAAAGTTATAATAGGGCATAGATAAAAGGCATGAAAAAGTTCACAGAGTTTTACTCACAAAAATCGGTGCGAAGGATAATAATTAATCGATGATAATAGCATAAGTAATACATTCCAACCATACTCAGACAGAAGGGTAACATCAAGGAACAAAAACATGACATTAGGAACTGTAAGGAACTTATGACAAGATGAATTGATCGATCAATAGCTACAAATTTATATATGCACAAAAAAGGGGGTAATTCCCATAAATAAATTGAAATATAGCTTAATCAACATGTACACAAATAGATTATAGCACTAAAGGAACAAACATCTTATCGGAGAGACACAAGTGAGCCTGAAAAGTAAAAGATTAATTCTGTTCTTTTTTCTGAAGCAAAAACTAACTGTTTACTCATTGCAAATAACAAGCTAGAGGAGTGCCCTTGGACGTACTATGGGCTACGTCGTTGCAGCAGGTTTGATAACACTTCCTGCAGCCACCACAAAATGACGTATCTCCTCCAATTGCTTCAGATAATGCTTGAAGAAAACCCGAGTGGACTTCCACCCGGTATAAGCCCAAAGTCCCTAAAAGGACATACTAGAAAAATTCTAATGAGAAAGCCACTTTCCTTGGGCCGTGATTGGATGGCATACTAGCCGGGTCCGCTCTTCGTATAAAGTAATTAATTTTTGCTCTTAACTGTTTCAGAGACAAATCAGATCCCACCGTTTCCCCTTTAAATAATTGACCACCTTTAATCTGTACTGTTCTTAGTAAATACACTTTTAGACACTACACTACACTATGCTCAAGTAGGAGTCACTTGGTAGGGGAACTATTTTCCATGGACCCCAACGTTTAGAGGGAATTTCATTCTTACCTAAAAAAAAACTGGATCAGGGTATAAATCAACTTCACTATTATTAAAAAACTCAATGTGGCCCTCGTCTCTAGAAAGAGCCACAATTTCACTAACACCAGCACCGGAACCCATTGTAACTAAAAAGATGACTTTCTGAGTAAGATCACGAATAGAAGCCATTTGATTGTCTACGTCCAAAGCAAATTGTAAAACATTGTACAAAAACCAAGAGATAGACTTCAGTGGAGCCGACCGCCGTAACCTAGCACAAGCCTTCGGAATTTGCTTTAAGATATCTGAGTTGAAGTCGATATCATAGGCGTATAGTATAGGTCTAGCAAGGGGCTGACTTGTACGACAAGATTTTGGAGAAAGCTAGACCTTGTGCGTGCAAATCAATCATGAAACCAAAGCAAAAATCCATAGTAATTGATCCTGGATTCTTGTTTATGACATATTTGACCCATTTCTTCCATGATGTTTCATACTGAGTCATGATGTGGATGTCTTATAGTTTTCCGCAAACTCCAACTTGTCACGTTGTATTTGGAACTTCTTTTCCAGGGCTAATGTGAAAAAATAATGAGATGAAGGTTATTCGTTCTCCATGATGAAGAATAGACAATCTCCCGCTATACCTACTGGGACATAATCGGGTAGGGTAACGGCACCAACTTGAGGGTTCAATTCCGTGACCATGGGAAACCAGTTGCTCTTTGGGCACAGGGGAGCCACCAGAGTCGCTGTCCTTTTGAAAGACCGAAGCTTTTCCAGAACCTTTATGAGGAGGTTGAACGGTGGAAACAGGTAAAACTTTGATCAACGATTCCAATCCAGGGACATCACGTCCTTAGCAACTGCTGCTTGATCCACGTTTGGTGCTACATAACAGGGAAGTTTCTTGTTGTGACTCATCGCAAATAGATCCACTTGAAGCCCAGGGACTTGCTCCTGCATGAAACAGAATGAGTTTCCGTCAAGAGACCACCCCATCTCTAGAGGTTTTGTCTGGAAGAGAGAATCCATCATCACATTTCTTACTCCCTGAAGGTGGGATGCTGACAGGTGCCAGCCTTTCCTCTGAACTAACGTAAAGATGTCTACCATTATGTGATTTATTTGGGGAAACCTCAACCCTGTTGATGCAATAGACTATCACCTTGCTATCGAGGACTAGACGGAAATTAATGTTTTCCTTCAAGTGTAATTTCTTGAGGCACAAGAAGACCGCCTTGGCCTTCAGAATATTGATGTCGAACTGTTGAAATTTCTGGGACTAATTGCCTTGTACTTTCTTGAGTCGGGTATGATCCCCTCAACCCTCCAACGAGGCGTCTGTATGAAGTGTCACTACCAAAAGAGGAGAGAGCAATGGTACTCTCTGTGAGAGACTTTTGGCAGTGTACCGCGGTCGAAGTTGCCTGCGCAGTAAAACCGTAGTCGGCTTCTGATAGTTGCAAAAAGCTTTGGAGGCTCTCTATTTCCAAACTCTGCTAGCATCCTTGAGACTCACTTTGAGGAGAGGGCTCATTACCAATGCGAATTGTAAAGATCCTAGAACCCTCTCCTGGCATCGCCTAGTGATCTTCCCCGACTTGATCAGAGCCCTGAGTGACTTCACTCTTTACTTTCTCTTGGAGGAAGGATTAGATAGGGAATGAGACTTAAGATTCCAATGGATCCCAAATCACTGGAAGTCTTGAGCTTGGGTCAGTCTTAATTTCTTGAAGTTGATCTGAAATCCAAGAGACTGAAGGAATTGTAAACCTCTAGTGGCTGCTTCCGAGCACTCCAATCCCGAGGGACCCCACTCTAGCCATTTGTCCAGGTACGCTGCTACTTGAAGGCCTTGTTCCCATAGTTACTGAACGACTGCGTCGATAAACTTCTTGAAAATCCTCGGAGCTATGTTGAGCCTAAATGGCATAGCTTTGAATATATAGTCCTTTCTCTCCAGGCTGAAATCAATGTTGGGGGAGAAGCGTCGACCTATCGGAAGCTGCCAATAAGCATTGGTAAGATCTAGAGAGACGGTGTAAACCTCCAGGGGTAGTAAGGTTCGTATCTGTGAAATAGTCAGCATCCGGAACCTGTTGCACTGAACGAACAGGTTTAGACGGGAAAAATCGAGAATAGTTCAAGGTATGCTCGAATCTTACTTTGCCACGCAAAATAGATGACCTTGAAATCTCATACATCTCGTACAATGTATAACTCATTTCTTCAGAAGGTCTTGCACATATTGTTCCAGATGAGGTGTTTCTTTCTGGAAGAATGTCCTGAGCTTTGGTGGCAGTTTCTTCCACCTCCAACCCAAGCCGTTGGATATGACGCTCTGTGCCCAAGGACTGAAGGCCCAACAATCCTTGAACCAAGCCAGCTATCACCCTACCGGGAGACCTTCATTGTTTGTGTTGAGGATGTACACCCCTTCCTCCTCTGCGGTCTCGATGTCCGCGACCCCTGGACTTGCCTACTCTGTCAGAGCGCCCTCGGCCTCTTCTTTCTCTCTTGTGAGATCGAGAGGACAATGAACCTTGCTTATACACAGGGTTGAAGGCTGGGGACTGCGTTACCCCGGGCTGAGGTATAGCGTAGACAGTCAGAGGGATGGCGGGGGGGGGGATGGAGCAAACAATTTCCGATGTTAGGTCGGTTTACGAGACCTCTTGGGTTGTGGTCCTTCCCCTGTGGTGAACTTCCTCTTCAATGAGATCACTCACTTCTGGAACAGGCTCTTGTTCTCTGTCACAGCTGTATGCATAACTTCCCTCACCAACTTCTGAGGGAACAGGTTTTTTTCCCCAGATGCTAGAGTTGATGAAACGTTTCGGTTTGTGGCGGATAGTAGCTGAGGCAAGTACATGCTCTCTACAGGCTCTACGGGCCCGAAAGAAATCATTAAGATCCTTCATAAATGTGGCACGGTGAGTCTTCACCAACAAAGAAAAGACTCGGGCATCCGTAAAATTTCCAATCATCATCTCCATGAAGCACTGCAGAAACGTTAAAGCTGATAACCTCTCTCTGGTCTCTATCTCAGCCTTAAGAAGGTGTTCAAGAATCCAGGGCAGCTTCTCATTAAACCGATGGCTGGTCACATCCTTATCCAGTTTACCCTCAGCAAAAGTAAACTGGACATTGATCCAGTGATCAGCATCATGTGGTAGGATAATGGATACTGGCTTGCACTCTTCTAATGCTGGGAGAGTCCTAACCTCAAAAATGGCTTTCTCTACAACCACGAAGCCTTTGGAGGCAAAATTAAATACCATACTGCCCGGAGCCCTGAAGGTGACCAACCTCTTACCAAAGGCGACAAGCTGTGTATTAATACACCCTGCCGTCTTCATTTCCTTCACTGCCAGGTGTTAAGCACTTGTATGTTCCAAGAGGATCGTTTCCTTAGGAATGGGGGAGAGGGTATGTAAAGGCTCCTCACTTATCCTTCCCCATAGTTAACTAGACTGAGTAAAGTCTGTTGAGGGTGCAGATATATATGATTATCTACGGATACATCCCTGATTATACACGATATCTTCGGATAGTCGTTCCGGGGGTTAGAACCATGTGATATCTGAGGGTAATTCTCTTTTGATATCACTCGCATAAATATTATACAGTAGGAAACTGCTGAAGGGACCTTCCACCAGGACGATAGGGCTCGAATCCAAAAAACTTATGAGAACATGCATCACTAACAAACACAGAGTCCATGTTACCTTAAAAATCGGTGACTAGCGTAAGTTCCTTCGTTGAAGTTCAAAACGAGAATTTATGGAAACGCACACACATTCAACTTCAATTAACAGTTAAACAATGAAAAAGTTTCTCTATTATATAGAATAATTTAGTAAAAGTATTCTGATTATGATGCATATAAATTCACGTCACTAGTGTTTTAATATTCAAACAAACTTCAAGTTTTATACGTAATAATTTCCTTGATAAAATGATCTTTTACAATATTTTTATTTTTATTGAAAATTACTTTAGGTTTCCAAAGTTCTTTATTTATAATTAGTATTTTACATATAATCGATACAGAGAGAGAGAGAGGGAGAGAGAGAGAGAGAGAGAGAGAGAGAGAGAGAGAGAGAGAGAGAGAGAGACTTGGTGAAAGAAGAAAGTGAATGCAATGTCTGTATAAATTGTTCCCAAGGCCTGCATTTAGGAGGTTAAATTTTACTACATGGGGGAAAAGTAAGGCGAATCTTTCGTTTTAGCTACAATCTACAGCAATTTCCTGATAGGGTAATTTTACAGACGAGCAAGCGTCAATATTTGCAACTGCGTTATGAAGAATCTATTAAAATTTACAGAATATTTTTCAATGTTTCTAGGATTAGTAAGGTGTATAGACCCATCTTCACGAAATTTACTTTAACTTACTTAGAATTACCAAAAAAAAAAAAAACTTTTTTGATTTTTCTGGTAAGTGAGTCCAAAGTTGAAGAGTAATATAAAACTGCAATTGTAAACAGTTTTCTTTTATCTATAATGATAGAATATTTAATTATCTATGGTTTCTATGTATACTGCCAAACATTTTGGTAACCTTAACTCTCAAGTAAAATTTAGGAAACCAGATGAGAATAGGTATTTGTCTCTGTGTTAAGGTCATTAAGCAAACGTTTTTAGGATGGAGCTCTTACGAGGGCTAATCTGGCTGTCATTAAACAGACTAACGTACTGAGGAACTCTATAGTAGAGGGAAAATATTCAGTGGCAATGGTGATTTAGTCAAGATTTGTATAAGGGAAATAACTTTTAAAATCCTCCAAAATATATAAAGTTGGTCTTCATTGGGAAGGTTTTTGTAAGAGTTTTCCTTTAAATCGCAATAAAGTAAAGCCTGTGTGTTCTTGAAAGAGTATCTCCTATCAAAAGTTTTTATGAATTCACCAGCAGCAGTGAAAGGATTAATGGTTCAATAGTTGAAGGGTGAGCATGGTTTTATGACCATTCGGAAGTATTTTCATGAAAACAAATTCTGTGATTAAAATATTAAACCAAATCATTATAAATATAACAAATTAGAAATGATGTAAAAGGAAAATCTCATTGTTCGTAATATATATGTAGAAATTTCTAATTTTAAAAATAAAATATCACAAAAGTACTTTATAGTAATTGTTAACGTTAGATTACCAATGCATATAAAGTCTAAACGGTAATGTATGTTAAAGTTCTACAAAGTATGCATTCCTTCTATCCTTTAGAATGATTTTCCGGAATCCAAGTATGCTTTTTTATTTATTTTTATGTTTACGAGAAAAATATATTACAAACAGGTGAATAATTTTGATAATATACTATTGAAAATATTATTATTATTATTATTATTATTATTATTATTATTATTATTATTATTATTATTATTATTATTATTATTATTATTATTATTATTATTATTATTGAAGGAGATCCTCTTTCAAGCAGGTTTCATTGGAGATTATAGGTTCCTCAATAGCGGTGATAATGTAGTTGAACTTTTAAATTTCTCACATTTTTCTGTTCTCAACTATACTGCATACCACCAGTAGCTAGGCTATGTTAGTCACAAGTAGGTAGGCGGGCAAAGAAAGTAGTAAAATTCTAAGATTTTACGAGCAATTTAATAAGAGTAAATTTTCTAAGTGTCTGTTACTGATAGCTGTGGCTTCAACACTTTTCATGATGGTGCCCGGTGTTTCTTCTCATCTTTAGGCTAGAGGTGGAACAAAGTAGACTTGGCTGGCTCTATTTAAATAGGTTAGGGCTGTAGTCAATTGAGGAGCTGCTAATTGATTGGTCCCTTTGAGTGGAGGTGGTACCGGATCTGGGACGGAATAGCTCTCCCATTGGTTGAGGCACTTGCTGGGAGAGGATTTGTCACAATTAGTCTGCTGCTATACTCACACACGTTGGAAATACACGGAGTCTGAGTAATGCTGAACTAGGCTCCAAGTGCTGGATCTGATTAGATGAGGCGCTTACTGAATGGAGCTCAACGGCACGTAATCTATTCTTCTGCTCCAATAATTTCCGAGCTGCATCCGGATTGGTTCGGGCACTCGTTGGGAATGTTTGAGTAGAAAGCGGGCTGTCAGGTTGCTGATCGTCCTGGTGGTTGTTCATGTGGGCGAGGGGATATAGTAGGTTGGTCAGGTCACCAGCCACCGGTGTATATACTTACACTAGAGAGTTATGGGTTCCTTTGAATCGCCAGACAGTACTATATTGGATCCTTCTCTCTGGTTGCGGTTCAGTTTCACTTTGCATACACATAAACCGAGTAGTCTGGCCTAATCTTTAGAGATTTTCTTCTGTTCTCATACAACCGATAACCAAAAAATTCTTCTTCACCCATAGTGTTACCAACTGCACTGTAATTGTTCAGGGCCACTTTCCTCTTGGTAAGGGTAGAAGAGTCTTCTTAGCTATGGTAAACAGCCCATCTAGGAGAAGGAACTCAAAAATCTTGGGTACTACCATAGCTTTTGTACCAGGGTCTTCCACTGTCTTTGGATAGAGTTCTCTTGCATGAGGGTACACTCGGGCACACTATTCTATCTTATTTATCTTCCTCTTGTTTTGTTAAGTTTTCATAGTTAATTTGGAAAATGTCCATTTCAATGTTACTGTTCTTAAAATATTTTATTCTTCCGTGTTTCCTATCCTAGCTGTGTTATTTTCCCAGTTGGGGCCCCTGGGCTTATAGCATCCTGCATTTCCAGCAGAGTTTGTACCTTAGCAAGAAATAATAATAATAATAATAATAATAATAATAATAATAATAATAATAATAATAATAATAATAATAATAATAATAACATTTGTTTATCATTATGGCCCTCATTATCTGGTAATTCCATGGCAACATCCTTTTTCCATATGTAAGTTACTTAAGTCGGGGGAAAGTATCGTATATAGAGAATCTTACACATCAATAAAGGAAGTACACACACACACACACACACACACACACATATATATATATATATATATACTGTATACATATGTATATAAATATAAATATATATAGATGTATATATATATATATATATATACTGTATATATATATATATATATATACATATATATATATATATATATATGTATATGTATATATATATATATATATTTCTAAATATATATATATATATATATATATACATACATACACATATATAATTCTTAATGTATAGCGAGTAAATGGGGAAGTATAGTGCATGAAATATCAGATAATTTTTTATATGTATTTAATAATTGTACATGGATCAGTTCACAATATATCACATGTCTTTTCGGCAAAGATATGAGAGGGTATTTGACATGTCATAATGTTTTAAAGTTTCAGAAATACGATATAGTAAATCGTGATCAGTGAACAAATTTTTCCTAGACTCCTAAATAATAAAACATAAATTTATGTAAATGATGAAAGAGAAATATTGGATTAAGAAAATAGATCTAAATTATCTATATATAACTATATATTGTAATGATGCCGAATAACGTTTGATGTCGCTGCATATGGCAATTTAGCAATGCATCTCTAATATCAATGGCCGAAAGGATTTACGTGAAATATACTCTGTGTCAACGAGACAAAGTGGCTATTTCGAGACAAATAATTGGCTTTTACTCTTAGGATTCTCTTCCATACGAGGCAGGGCTGACTACCAAGTCATGGCCGAGCAGAAGTCGCACCGTTTAGACCACTTTGGCGAGCATTCTCAAGTTCAATAACGACAACTTCTAGATAATGGCCTGTTAGGGAAAATTGAATATTCATCAAGTTGACATATTTTAAATGAACCTTAGAATTGGATTTCACTAGGGAAAAATAACAAATATTATATAATGCCTATAACTAATTATTGAATATTTAGATTCGCCAGTAGAACTATGATAGCAAGTCCTAAAGTGATATGTTCCACATCTACATACAAATCTTTTAAAAGGCAATTTATTAATCTTGGATGCAAGTTTAATCTAAATTCATATCTATGCCCAGAAAATCTATTGGAAAAGTTATTCCACACATCAAAGACTCCAGCTTTGGTCAGAAAAAGTTTTAAATGAAAGGATTCATAGGTTGGTATAAATAATTTTAAATAGAAATAACACGAAGGCTTGAAATCCCATAAAATTTTACATATTTCTTAAACCCAATTCTCCATATACCATATAAATATATTTACAAACACATGTATATATATATATATATATATATACTGTATATATGCATATATATATATATATATATGGCTTATTTAAATATGATAAAAAAAACACGTCTAAATGAGCAAAAATTTATCAATAATTTAAATACCAAGTAACAAACTACAAATTAAACTACGATAATGAAGATGGGTTAATTTTAATTCTAAGAACAAACCACCTTAATTCGACATGTTATTAATACAACAAAATTGTCATTGACTTTTTATCTTTCTTCGTGGCTAAGTGGTAGTCAGTGTCTCTACAAGTTTGCCGGACCAGGGTTTGTTTCCCAGCCGGTCACAAGCTCTTGTCTCTGTGTGATTTCGCCTGGAGCTCTGATCCCTAGATGGTTGAGAGAATCCAAACATTAATGTAGCAAAAATATATATGGGTTATTGAAATAAGAACAAAAACGTGTAAATGTTCAAGAATATATCATACATACATATATATATATATATATATATTTATATATAAATTACATATATATATATATATATATATATGTATATATTTATATTTATATTTACACATATATATACATATATATATATATATATATATATATTTATATACCATATATATATCTATATAATATATATATATATATATATATATATATATATCTTCAAGTAGTCTTACTGCGAATAAGGAAGTTCGAAGTTCATTTATCGATAAAACATTTTTTCATTTCTATGGAATTGCTTAAAAAGAGAAACAGTTGAGATTTCTTATAGAGAACAGAGAAATTTGATCTATGATTTTTATTTGGGTTGTGTTGTTTGTCGTTTTATTCATGACTCATATTTTGATATCAAAAGAGACTTCATTACTTACACAGACCATGCTAATGTTTTACATAAATCTCATCTACTGAATGTAAATTTGAAGTTGATTATTTGTTCATCATAGGTCCATGTAATAATAACAAAACGCAAAATATTATTTTATTCTAAATAAGTCATTTCACCCTCCTCGTTCAATAATTATTTGCAATTATTTTACACAAAATATTTAAAATTCATTATAATATTCATGTTGATTAATTGATTTTGAAAGACACAACCAAATTGTCCACTACACAATTAAAGAATATCAAAAATAAAGCAAATTGAGATGTTTTATATATATATATATATATATATATAGGACTTTAGACATGTTAAATTTTTTATTCTACTTTGTTTTCGATAGTGGACATCTTCCTGGTCTACAGCCGCATACTCTAATCTTAAATTATTGAAGAAAATATTAATGTTTATGATCCATGAAACCATCTTCTAATTAGTTCATTATATACACTGTATAAGAATTTTGTTCTTGTGGGTTACTAATCATTTGCATTAGGATCTACGAAGACTATACCATTTCCCAGGTAATACTAAGAATGTAGTAAATTCTGACACTCCTGAATTTTCATTTTCAAAGTTCAGTTTTTCAAAGCCTTGAAAAAAATTACTGATATTGTGAGGGCACTTTTGAACGATCTTCCTTGACTAATAGTTCAATGGAGGGAACTTATAACTTTTGAGCTTTATATAAACTTATTTTGTAAAATATACAGATTCATGTATAATTTTATATATATATATATATATATGTGTGTGTGTGTGTGTATATATATGTATATATATAAATATATATTTACACACGCACACACATACACACACACACGCATACACACACACATATATATATATATATATATATGTATATATATATATATATATATACATATATATATATATATATATATGTATATATATATATATATATATATTTACACACACATATATATATATATATATATACATATATATATATATATATATACGTATGAATGTATACATATCTAAAAGTAATTTATCAACACCAATTGTTGTCATTCGCCTTTCATTGCATTCTTTACTTTATTTGTTTTTTCCTTCAAGTTTTTTTTTTTTTTTCTTGTTAGATTACTTTCCTTGACATAATAGAAGATCACCATGCAGCTTGGTACTGAATAATAATAATAATAATAATAATAATAATAATAATAATAATAATAATAATAATAATAATACTTATGTATCCATCTATATACCAAGGCACTTCCCCTAATATTGAGGGGTAGCAGACATCAAACAAATTAAAAGAAAAGGGGATCTTTCCTCTCTGCGCTCTTCCCAGATTGACGACGGACCTAACCGAGTTCGGCTGGTGCTACAGCCCACACTTCCCCGTTATCCACCACAGATGAAGATTCATAACGCTGAATACCCTATTGCTGCTACCTCTAACGTCATCAATGGTGACTGGTGAGAGCAGCAGAATACACCGGAACTGCGTCGCAATCGCAATGTGCCTCTCTCACATCTATCCTCCTATCACCCAGAGCTTTCTCCTCTTCATCCATCCGCCCAAACCTTGGCCCTTCCTCTTTTACTTCTCTCATCAATTCTTCCAGTCCTCAACTTTAGCCGATAGCCATTTTTCATTCTCTCAACATGGCCAAACCACTTCAATATGTTCATATCCATTATAAGTGCTTAATCATTACTTACACCCGTTCTCAATCTGACTACTTCATTCCTAACCCGATCTACTCGAGATACACAAGCCATAGTCCTCAGACACTTCTCAAACACTTTCAATTCCTGTCTGTCCGTAACTTTCATCCCCACAAATCCGATCCATACATCACAGTTGGTACAATCACTTTCTCATATAGAACTCCCTTTACATTCGTGCCTAGCCCTCTAGTCTTTACCACTACCTTCACTGTCCTCAACACTCTGCATCGTTTTTTCACTCTCTGACGAACATCTGCTTCCAATCCACCATTCTCTGCCACAACAGACCCCAAATACTGAAACTGATCCCTTCTTGAAGTAACTCTCCATTCAGCATGCATTCAATCTCGCACCACTTTCCCTTCTCGTACATCTCATAACATCACTCTTAGCCACATTAACTCTCAATTTCTTTCGCTCACATACCCTTCCAAACCCTGTCACTAATCGGCCAAGCATCTCTTCTGAGTTAACAACCAGTACAGTATCATCTGCAAACAACAACTGATCTACCTCCCATTTATGATCAATATTCTCAATAATAATAATAATAATAATAATAATAATAATAATAATAATAATTCCCTGACCTTGGTGTCGGGCAGTATGACCCGACATTTCATAAATCCAAATATCTCATTGCTATCCTCCATATCTAGAATGCTAATCAAAACCTCAATGCCGTTCAGAATTGTCGAAACTTTGTCTTCAACAGCTGCTCAATAGCAGATAGAATTGTCACTAGTTTTTATGACACTGATTATATCAACGCGAAAAGGGAAACAATAATCGACTTTTCAAAACGAAACGGTTCATATAATTTGTTGCTTGTGTGCATTTTTATATCAGCAAGGTATCTTTAGGGCAGTGCAAAAGCTGTCTTAATATATTTACCTAGATATCATATTGTCAACAACTAGTTAATTTTCCCACCTGTCATCACTGAAACTCCATTGCAAGACATAACATATAATTCGCTTCTGAAACTAAAACAACAGTTGACAAATATTATGTCAAATTGCCCTCCTTTCCGAATGAAGTAAGTAATTATTATAACTGCTTATAACACGCAGCTAATGTCCATTTTTGTTCCAGAAC
>NC_090740.1:94579247-94591747 GCF_036898095.1 Palaemon carinicauda | reverse complement strand
AAATCAAGTGTTAGAATAGAAAATAAAGTGAGTGATTGGTTTCCGGTGAGAGTGGGGCTGACACAGGGATGTGTGATGTTTTATCATGGTTGTTTAACCTTGTATGTTGATGGAGTGGTGAGAGAGGTGAATGCTCGAGTGCTTGGACGAGGATTAAAACTGGTAGACTGAATGACCATGAATGGGAGGTAAATCAGTTGTTGTTTGTGGATGATACTGTATTGGTTGCAGACACAGAAGAGAAGCTTGACCGACTAGTGACAAAATTTGGAAGGGTGTGTGAGAGAAGGAAGTTGAGAGTTAATGTGGGTAAGAATAAGATTATGAGATGAACTAGAAGGGAGGGTGGTGCAAGGTTGAATGTCATGTTGAATGGAGAGTTACTTGAGGAGGTGGTTCAGTTTAGGTACTTGGGGTCTGTTGTTGCAGCAAATGGTGGAGTGGAAGCAGATGTTACGTCAGAGAGTGAAAGTGTTGGGGGCAGTTAAGGGAGTAGTAAAAAATAGAGGGTTGGGCATGAATGTAAAGAGAGTTCTATATGAGAAAGTAATTTTACCAACTGTGATGTATGGGTCAGAGTTGTAGGGAATGAAAATGACGGAGAGACAGAAATTCAATGTGTTTGAGATGAAGTGTCTGAGGAGTATGGCTGGTGTATCTTGAGTAGATAGGGTTAGGAATGAAGTGGTAAGGGTGAGAACGGTATAAGAAATGAGTTACCATCTAGAGTGGATATGAATGTGTTGAGGTGGTTTGGCCATGTTGAGAGAATGGAAAATTGTTGAGTTGTCTGCTAAAGAAGGTGATGAATGCAAGAGTTAATGGGAGAAGTACAAGAGGAAAACCAAGATTTTGGTGGATGGATGGAGTGAAGAAAGCTCTGGTTGATAGGAGGATAGATGTGAGAGAAACAAGAGAGTGTGCTAGAAATAGGAATAATGGCGAGTGATTGTGACACAGTTCCGGTAGGCCCAGCTGCTTCCTCCGGGGCCTTAGATGACCGCAGAGGTAGCAGCAGTAGGGTATTAAGCATTATGAAGCTTCATCTGTGGTGGATAACGGGGGAGAGTGGGCTATGGGACACTAGCAGTACCAGCTGAACTCGGTATGGTCCCTTGTCAGGCTGGAGGAACATAGAAAGTAGAGGTCACCTTTTTGTTTTGTTTCATTTGTTCATGTCGGCTACCCCAAAAATTGGGCCGAAGTGCCTTGGTATCTGTATGTATGATATATGTGTCCTACATATATACAGTACATATATATATATATATATATACACACAAACACACACACACACACACACACACACATAAATATATATATATATATATTTTGTATATATATATATATTATATATAGATGTGTGCATAAAATGTATGTATATATATGTATATATATAAATATATATAATATATATATATATATGTGTGTGTGTGTGTGTGTGTGTGTGTAAATAAATATATATACTGTATATAATATACATATATATATATATATATATATATATTGATTGATTGATTGATTGATTGATTGATTGATTATGAGCGATAATTGTGATAACTTCAAGTCTAGATAAGAATGTTTCGTTTTGGCAAGTTAGTACTTTTGGGGCAAACAGAAACTTTTATCCAAAGACAGACGTTAGATCCCACTACTTTTTTTTTTTTTTTGAACGTGCATATTTTCATTAGCCCCGCAGAAATACCCTATGATTCATATGTCAGGTTTTATTTGTGAATATAATGATGAAATAAGTAAGAAAATATAAATTTTTGGTTAAACAAATCAATAAGAGGATGCGTTGAGCTTAAAAACTATTGTCTTCTAGTTTCCACATATACTATCCATATAACACGCCTGTCCAAGCTAGCAAGCCACTTTCTTATATACAGTAGATATATAAGTAATAAAAGCAACTTGGATCTTCTCAAATGATTTCTAATTGTTCATTTAGATTATAGTAGTAGCGAGTACGTCCATAGTGCATCATGATTTAAAGTGTTTTATTCTATACAAAATACTAAGCATATCCAAAGAAAACTAATTCCTACTTTTTTAAAATAGACTTATTAAAGAAGGCAATGAGATATTTGTTAAAGAATGTAAGCTTTCCGCTACCATATAACCAGTCCCCAGGTACACTCCATACCACCATCTATGCACGCAATAGTCCCAATATTACCAAGAAGGAGTCGTCTCCGAACTGTGATTAGGAAAACTTCTTCCTGAAGAGTCTTGCCCTGTGTAAAAAGAAGTTAATCAACTACCATAACTGGTGTTTAGTAACTATTTCCTTGGCAAAAAAAATTCCATTGCAAGCCTTAGTGTAGTTTGTGGAGGACTTTGGCTTGAGGAAATGAAGAAGGTCCTATGCTACATGTATTATAACATTTACCCCACAAAGTCAATTCTTCCTTCATAGGTTTCTCCTTTGGTACAAAATATTAAACTGTTTTCAAACACTGATAGTCTGATATGGAAGATAAATGGGGATGGAAGATGGTGTGAAGGGCAGGAACATACATGACTTCATCCTTTCACTGTGAAACATCCAGGTCCATGGTTGTGTGGCAGGATGACAATGGTTTTTCATGTTGTACTACTGCAGCAGAAATTGTGATATCCATGACATTTTCTGAATCCTAATGAAAGTTCCAAGGAAGGATATAGATGCTGGGTTAGATGAAGGGTTATGATGAATGTTGTTGAACTCACAAGTGGTGAAAAAACCGTTTACTGATTGAGCTGGGACCCCACACCAATATCATCCCAGTGACTAAACACTGAATTTCCCATGTGTGTGCTTAAGTACATTTTCACATGTTAAAAGCGGGAATCCGATATTCTATTTCCTTCGAAATTATGTGGCATTCGCCTGTGATATTTGAGAACCCGAGAATAGTGATGTGTCCATCATACAGGGCTGTCAAGTCAGCCATTGGTAGTGACTTTCCTGACCTAAGACATTCTTATATAAACTCCAGTAACCCATTCAAAACATGTGTTCGGATTACTTCTGCTGCAATACTTTCTGTAACATCACAGCCAACATTTTCTGTTTTTCTGTAAAACTCACGCATGCACGATGATATAATGCCTCAAGAGCGGCCACCTGGACTAATAATGGTTATCACTTATTACCTTAAAACTTTCTCTTATTCTTTTTTATTCATTTAACCTAGCAGGTTTTCTGAGTTTCTTGTGGTTGCCTATATCATTACATAAGATACAGGGTGTGCTGACTTGGTTAGTGGTTGTTGAGCATGAAGGTGAAAATTGGGTGGTATATCTGACACTGGTGATAGTGCCGTGTTTTTACTAGGATAGCAATGTTTTTTTTTTTTTTTTTTTTTTTTTTTTAAATAATCCTGTTTTCTCTACTTTTTTGTCATTTGCATTTGAATTTTTTTTTGAAAAATACTACTTTATTGAACATCATAAGTTCCCCAACATACTGAGAGCCACCATCGATGCCATCACTACCACAACTATTACCACTACCACTATAGTCGTTCAATACTCCAAAATCTGGCAACTCACCTAATGCTGTCAACTCTTGGATATTATCTACAACTTCCTTGTAACATGCATCCTGTTTATCAGAATTGTTTCCCATTGCGTTTTCATTGTTCGTAGGTTGACATGAAAATGGCATGAATTCCAGTCACAAGTGTCTAGAATGTTTTATTTTTTTTCTATCCCCCCCCCCTTTGTAGTGGTATTTATACAAAGAAAATCTATTCTGAAACGAGAAATAAAGTTGCCCGAGTATCATGGCAAGATAATGCGAGACACAACAGGCATTCATACAGTTTTGAAAAATATTCATGGTTACCGAAATGGTGTTTAAATTGTTAATAATTCATTCTTTTCATCCCCAAACCAACTATCAAGGGACAACTATCGTTTTTAGGTAGTCCTAACAGAGGCTAAGATATGGAACTTAACATGTTTCCCATGGCCTATTAACAAAATATGTTTTTATTCTAAATATGTTGTGCGATCTTTTGTGTCCTTGGATACAAGGTTTGGTAGTTTTTCTATTGGCTAAAGGTACTATCATATTAAAGGGTACCTTTGTCTCATGACTTGACATACAAAGTCAGCCACCGCATTTACTTTGTAACATATATATATATATATATATATATGTGTGTGTGTGTGTGTGTGTGGTATATATATATATATATATATATCGATATCTATATCTATATCTATATCTATCAATATATATATATATATATATATGTATATATATATATATATATATATGTATATATATATATATATATATATACAAATATAGGAGTGTGTGCATATGTATGTGTGTATGCGTGTGTGATTTAGCAGGTCGGTAGACCTCAAGTTAAAAAGCTAATAAAGATTACCTGCAAGCATTTTATTTTGAAGCAGACTTTAATCGGTTGGTTATACCATGAGAAACAATAATTTTTTTTTTTTTTTTTTTTTACTATGCCATGGCCAAATTCGCATGACTAGCAATCATAGTATAATTAATGTGTCATCACTTAGTAAAAATCAGCTTGTAATACCTTTCAGGATATTATCAAGTCTAACGATCATTAACGAGATTCCTAAAGTAAACATGCTAAGAATAGAACTGCGTTGCAGAGTGCGGTCATCAAGCTTGCATAACATGAAATCACGCATACTGTTGTTTGCAAGAGAGGCATGATTCAAAGGAGGTTAGTTTATTGAAAATATGTTGCAATTACAATTATTTATTCCCCTACGAACGGTTGTTGGAAAAACCCTTTGGATTTCATTCCGCGAAAGCTTTCAAGAAAGAAATATACAATACCTTAAAATAATGACTCTTGGCCAATTATAATATTCCTTTAAAACAATATGCTAGGGGAAATGTTCGTGCACGAAACGCTCAAAGTTTATAATTATTCATAGCATTCTTATCACAAAGTGAAATACATTTTCCCCAATAAAAAAATTGGTTTCCATTTTTTATTAGGATCGACAAGGAATTAGTTAAAAACTTATAGGGAAACCTGAAACCTTTCATAAATTTCTAATGCTTACATTCGTTTCTTCATGGATATTTTCAGCCTTATAGGTCGTAAGAAACCTGTCCACTCTGCCTTGAGAAGATATTGATAGTAATCAAATAACCTCTGTCAAGTAGGGCGGAGTATGAACAGTCACTTATAAAGGCTGAAAATATTTATTTGTCATTATATCCTGATAAAAAAATATGCTACTTTTGGATCAACGCTCATTCATCATAAAAATAGTGATTTCAATAATGATCTTCTATGGAGAAACTGGTATATAACTATATCAATTATCTTTCCTTTGCGTTGAAGTGGTTTCAACTGTGAATCAAATACAGTATAACGTAGAGAGAGAGAGAGAGAGAGAGAGAGAGAGAGAGAGAGAGAGAGAGAGATATTTCTCTTAGTATTGTTCGAGCTATTAAGCTATGATCCCACCGAGGCAACATATAGCAACATGTGGTATGCTACATCGTTGCATAGGCCAAGTGTGTTTAAACCATTTCAAGAAATGGCAACATGTAGCATACGAATGTGTGGCATGTTTCACCAACATGTTTTTTGCATTACATGGCGCATGCCTAGTGTGTTGCCTGATTTCCCATAAATAGCGGCAAAGATTCGATATTAGGAGTAACACAAATGAAATGGTCTAAAAAAGAAAAAGTTTAATTATAAAAGAACACTAGAAGTTTGCTTTTATTCGGAAAATACGTTAAACTTCCGAAGAAATTTACCGATGACAGGACAAGAGGGATGGGTATATATATATATATATATATGTATATATATATGCATAATATATATATATATATATATATACATATATATATATCTATGTATATATATATATATATATGTGTGTGTGTGTGTGTATCTATATATAAATGTATATATATATATATATATATATGTATATACATATATATATATATATATATATGTGTGTGTGTGTGTATATATATATATATATATATATTGACTATGAAAACGCCTTTGATAGTGTACAACAGCTAATTAGTATAGAATTACTTTTATATATGAAAGTTTAGCAGGTCTGCCCATGAGCATAGCAAATGCAAAGTCAATGTTAATTGATCCTATCAAATGAATTTCCAGTGACCAGCGGATTACTACAAGGGAATTTGTTGTCACCTCTGTTGTTTATCCTTCTCATGGATTTTGGAATGTGTAGACCAGTCAGAGATGGTGAAGATGGATTAGACTGGATTTGTGATATAAATTTAGCAGACCTAGAGTATGCTAATGATACTCTCCTAGTTAGCAGAAAACTACAGGATTTGCAATGCTTGTATACCATAATGCATGATTTATCACACAAGGTTGAGCTGAAGATAAATAGGAGACAGAGGTGATGAGAACAGAGTGTGCAATGGAAGATTAAATATCTTTGATGGGAAAAGTATTAATGGGTGGAATCATTTAAGTATTTAGGAATTAGGATCTCCAATACAGGGTGTTTAGAATTAGAGTTTAGTGAAAGATTGAAAAAAGCAAATCAGACAATGGCTAGGTTAAGTAAAATTGGGAAATCAAATCGCCTGAAATTACACAAAAAAAATAAGACTATTTATCAGTTTACTGAGATCGGTGTTACGTTATGGACATGAGTCATGGCATGATAATGAAACAATCCCCAAAAGATTTAGTAGATTGAAGAACAAATATGCTATGCTAACCTTTCTTTCTTCGGTAATTTCGACACTGTATAGTAGAAGGAAAGTTTAATAATTGTACAAAAACTATTCTGCATGATAATTTCTCACTTTTTACCCATATACTCTCTCTCTCTCTCTCTCTCTCTCTCTCTCTCTCTCTCTCTCTCTCTCCAAACATGCCCATGATTAATTAAGCAGTTTCTCCTATTGCCAGGTGTAGCACTTTAAATTAAGTTTAGGATTTTGATTTTTTTTTTCTTATTCATAAAACGTACGAAAGTACCTTTGCTTTTTGGTGATATTTCTACTTGAATTATTGACTACTATCAACTGAAGTAAAATGGGCAGTAATATAGATGCAGCTGCTGTATTGAGAATTCATATAATCCTTCAATTTTCTTCGTTTTGATAAGGGAAGAGAAATTTTTATATACCTAGATAAAGTATTCATTACGATAAAGTATATTTTTTGTGTCAGTAGATGAGGTACCAGCAGATTTGAGTATCCACTAGGTGACCAGTCCGTAAAGGTAGACACAACGGCCGCCTCATGTCTACTTAGTTCCAGATCCCCTTCTTCAGTTGAGCCCAAATCACAGTGGTCACGAATGTTGTGTCTTCCTGATCGTTCAAGCATCAAAGAAACCAAATGTATCTAAGAAGAAAACACAACCATGCATCAGAAAGGTTTTTCTGTCTATTTTTCTCCAGAGATAAGAACAAAAAATTAACTCTATTGCCAAATGTTTTGATTTATACAAATGCTTGCCATGTATATATTGTAAAAATTTAAATAATTGACATCCCAATTAAAAAAATTATAAGTACTAAACGTGTGTGAAGCAGTATACAAACAGATAGAACATTCAACCAAACTTTCATCACGAAACATCTCTATTTTATCGTCATAACATTTCCCACAAAACAAGACTTCTGGCATTCGGCGTTAGTTACAATGGGGATTTTTGGAGATGATCCCCATATACAAGTGAGTTGTAGCACAAGGTAATGCCATGTGAAATTGTGGCACTGGCTCCTGGTTGGTAGAATGAATGAATTTCGTCAAATTGAAGACTGAAACAACAAAGGTGAAAACAATATTGAGATGTTGATCTCTCACATCACAACAACGTTTTGGCCGGTGATCAATAAAACGTATAACTTTCAAATTTTCATTGGTCATATTGTGCCAAATTATGTAGAAAACTCGAAAAAGAGGTATATATCTAACAGTGACGATGTATATATATATATATATATATATATATACATATATATATATACATATATATATATATATATATATATATACTGAATTGTTTTGTGAATATAAACTTCTAGTCAACGATTCAGACTACATATAGAATGTGTCTGATATATCTAGGGGGATATTAACAGATGGTAAAGTAAAGCTTTTACTTCAAATTGTAGTATAAAACGATCATTTACGGTTCGACCAAGTCTTTCCTCTTCCCTGCCTGAAGGTACCCTCAAGGATATGCTATTGAATATTGTTTCTCTTACTCATATTTTTTTTGTTCAAGTTTTTATAGTAAATATATAAAATATTCAATTCAACGTTGTTGGTGTTCCTAAAATATTTTATTTTGGTTCATTACTTCTACTGTAGATTGTCATTTCCCTTCTTTCCTCTCCTCACTTGGCTATTTTTCCCTGTTGGAACCCTTCGGCATATAGCATCGAACTTTTGTAACTAGAGGTATAGCCTGGCATCAAATGTTAAACCTAATAATAATAATAATAATAATAATAATAATAATAATAATAATAATAATAATAATAATAATAATAATAATAATAATGCACCTAAAGTATTCTCTCGCGAAGGATTTCTTTAGTTCCAGCTAGGTATTATATTGATTTGCAACCAGAAGCCTAGGCTATATATATATATATATATATATATATTATAAATATGTGTGTGTGTGTGTGTGTGTATTCAAATAAGCAATAACTTTTATGCATTAATGCTTGGATTGTCTTAACGACATCGGAATGGAAACCCCTGGCGAAATCACATAAAGATAACAGCTTCTGATCGTCCGGAAGTCGAACCCGGGCCCAGGAAACTCATATGTGCATTGAAGTACCGCTTGGCTGCGAAAAAAGATTTTTCTTCGTGGCCAAGTGGTATGTCAAAATATATATATATATATATATATATATATATATATTGACATATATATATGTATATATACAAGTTTCCTGGATCAGGGTTCGACTCCCATCCGGTCAGAAGCTTTTGTATTTATGTAATATCGACTGGGGTTGTGATCCAGAGATCGTCAAGAGAATCCACACATTAAAATATAAAAAATATGACTTCTTTGAATATGAAGAACACGCCTATTTGTACAAAATTTATCACACACACACACACACACACACATATATATATATATATATATATATGTGTGTGTGTGTGTGTGTGTGTGTGTGTGATAAATTTTCTACAAATAGGCGTGTTTTTCATATTAAAAAAAGCCATATTTTTCATATTTTAATGTGTGGATCGTCTTAACGATCTCTGGATCAGAACCCCAGTCGATATCACATAAAGACAACGCGCCTTTTTAGTGAGTGGTACATGGCTAACGAGTTCAGTTAACAGCTCTTGTATAGCAATGTTTGAGGCCAAACAAGTTCTAATTTCAGTTCATGTGAATCTCATATGTTTGTTATTGCCTTTGACATTACACCCTGGTAATGGTCGTATAATTAGCTCTTAATGTTGAACAAAATGTTAAGATTACAAGTGAATGTTTTTACGGCTTGTCCATATACCTCATAAAACAGAGTAATCATTCATGGATAATTTACTCTCTCTCTCTCTCTCTCTCTCTCTCTCTCTCTCTCTCTCTTTATGATGCCAGATAATACCTAATAATCAATCAACCAAAATCTCTCTCTCTCTCTCTCTCTCTCTCTCTCTCTCTCTCTAATAAATATCCAGAATGATGATTAGATACATGTTAAAAAATCTTGGTTAAGAGTGAAAAATTTAAATTTTCCCAAGTAACTCGTTTTAACCTCACTACTGGGCTATTATGAATCTACAAATAATAGCTGGAAGCACTCTCTTCTTGATTGAGAATTTTAGGGTGAATGGCATACACAGCACCAACCAGAGAAACTAGTTGCGGCATTGTTAATGCCGTTTTGAAATAGCTTAATGAACATTTCACCAACGATCAATATCAACAAATTATGGACCTGGACCAACCATCATGCACAATTTCAGTATGAAGCTGCAAAATAAATGATGAGCAGCTGTTAGACAACATAGGAAGAGAGTAACCAATGCTTGAAATTCTTTTAGATTATGAGTGGTCACATTTAAAGAATCGAACGAGAAAACAATAACTATATAAACCTTGAAGCTGTGGTGGTGAATGGAACCCGCAAAGAATTGTATGGCTGCCTATTCACTAGCGACTGAATCTGTGAGATTAGATCAAAGTGGGAGGAGTTTCAGCATATCGTTGTGTGAGTGTCCATTTTGATCCTCCAATCTGGTTGTATGTTCTAATTGCTACAATCGATTGTTCGTTCAGATCTAAAGGATGTCATTTACAGACAGATGTAATTTGTATATATCTAACAGTAACGATGTATATATATATATATATATATACACACACATATATATATATATATATATGTGTGTGTGTGTGTATATATATACATATATATATTTATATATATATATATATATATATATTTATATATATATACATATATATATATATATATATATATTTATATATATATATATATATATATGTGTGTGTGTGTGTGTGTGTGTGTGTGTATGGGACGCTTATTATAACATCATTTGACCACTGATTCCTCCCATACAGTAGTAGAAGTGACATTCTAACCAACTCAATATTCCCAGAAACTCTTACAATCAAGTATATTACCTTTTTGAACAGTCTTGTTATTCATGAATCAAACACTGAATATAAATGTAAATTCTGGCATGTGATGTCACCAAGCCCGGATCCCGGTCTCTTGTTCGGACCTCACTGTACCATTCTGGTTTTCCTGTTAGGGTTGCTTCTTGGCTTTGAATAATAATAATAATAATAATAATAATAATAATAATAATAATAATAATAATAATAATGTTCTCTTTGAATATCATCAGAGGCGTGTGTTATTGTTTTATAGTACCAGAAGGCTTTTGTTCCCTGGACTTGAATGGACTTCCAGGTAAGCAGTAATTAGGTATACTTTTCAAAATTTCACTTTCTAATTCCATGTAAATCTCCTCTATTCTATTCAGACTGAAGGAACCTAACATCCCTAACGATATCAGCATCTCTTTTATGTCTTTCATCACTTTATAGGTTACTTTTCCAATTATCGTTCCGCCTAATTACAAACACCCCATTACCAGTTTCACTGGTCTAGACTCAGTTCCTCTGTTTCTCCTTCCCCTCTCTCATTTCTATCCTATGATTTTTCCTTCACCAAATACATTTGGATATCTTGTTTTGAAAAAAAAAAAAAAATTATATTGAACTAATAACACTGTATTTTGGTTAATTCTATTTGCACTTGGGTTCATGTGACTACATTTGTGTCTGCGCTCTGTTGAATCGTAGTCGACTCAATAATGATGATCTTCAAATTGACATGGAAGTAAAGTAAAGAATCGTAATAACAATTAAGTTTATTCACTAGTATTTTTATTAGCAGAGTAGAATTTATCGAGTAGCACAATGAATTTGTATAATTGTTACATAGAAATATTTCAGTAATTACCGTTTGCCAAACGATATTGGGAGGGAATCTACAATCTCATTACCTCTGACATGAACAACTCCTTGGTATAGTATTTTTTTTTCGCGGGGGGGGGGATAAATTTGTTGGAATCCTAAAATGACATGTAAGTTTGAGTGTTCTAAAATTTCCAAGGGAGCACATTTCTCTGGCAATGCTTTGATGTCTCATAGAGAAATCATCAGAGGGCTATTCTGTGTGTATTAAAAAAATTCGTTATTCTATTACACAAGCCAGTGAAGGAATAAGGACATTTGAAGATTATATTTATTTGTGTATATTATACAGAATGTGACAGTAAGTAAAATGGTATATTAAATCAGAAACCGGAGGAAGGAAAAACCATGTACAAAGGTTTATTCTAAAATTATTTTCCCCTTAAATGAAACTTATCATTCAACCTATTTTTAAGAAACTAAGCTATATGGATATTGTAATCTGGTCAGGTGTTATAAGAAAATATATCCCATAGTAATGTTCGCTTGAAGAATCAGCACCTGAGAGTACGCACTCATTCAAAGTTTCATATAGAAGCCAGTCAAAGCAACCACTCAAGCAGATGTTAATGATATCATTTCAGAGTTTACAGTGCAGCGAACAATTAGCCAACATTTGAATAATGAAGCTGGAAATGAGAACACTTTGTCAGACGAAGATAACGTGCGCATGTTGTGCATGAGGTTCAAACAACAGCAACGAAGGAATCTCTATGTACATGGCATGATCTAGCTGATATATTTGCATTGGCAATTAAACAGAACACAAAGGACAGCAAACAGGGTAAGTATGCTTTTAGGCATAGCAAAAAGCTGCATGTTTGTACCATAAGACATTCGTTGGAATACATGCATCAGGTATTATTCTATCCATTCGCACCGGCTCAAACCCTATCGCTCTTATGTTTTTTCTTTTTTTTTCTTCTTTATTTTTGTATGACGGTTGATTTGGTCGTTTAATTTATCGTGTTTTTTTTTTTTTTTTTTTT
>NC_090740.1:94569247-94574247 GCF_036898095.1 Palaemon carinicauda | reverse complement strand
AGCTATTCTACCTACATTTCTTTTGGGTGCTTCCATTTTCAATTTCAGTGTGGCAACGAAAAACTGGAGATAGTTAATATATATATATATATATATATATATAAATATATATATATATATATATGTATATATATATATATATATATACATATATATATATATATATATAAATATACGTATATACATATATATATATATATATATATACATATATATATATATATATATATATTTTATATATATATATATATATATATGTATGTATATATATATATATATATATACACATATATATTTATATATATATATATATATGTGTGTGTATAAATAAATTTACATATGTATATATATATATATATATATACATATATATATATATATATATATAATATATTTATATATATATATATATATATATTTGTATATATATATATATATATATATATTTGTGTATAATATATATATATATATATATATATGTATATATATATATATATATATTCATATATATAAATAAATAAATAATATATATATATATATATATATGTGTGTGTGTGTGTGTGTATGTATGTAATTACATATGCATTAACATTTATATATATATATATATATATATATAGAGAGAGAGAGAGAGAGAGAGAGAGAGAGAAATTTGAAGGCCACAGAGACTTTTATCTTACCGGAACTTGCTTAATAGATGCGAATGCATATATACATACATAAAAACATACATACATACTTACATACACACAGACATAGACACACACACACACACACACATATATATATATATATATATACATACATATATATATATATATATACATATATATATATATATATATATGTGTGTGTGCGTTCGTGTATATATATATATATATATACATATATATATATATATATATATACATATATATATATATATATATATGTGTGTGTGTGTGTGTGTGTGTGCTGGTGTTTGCGAGTGCATGTGTTCATTGACATGTGAGCGTGTGAGGGTGGGTTCATTTATATATTTGTTTTACAATGAAGAAGCGCGGCATGTTTCTTAAAATGGTCTTAAAAAATAAATAAACAAATGAATAAAATAAAGGAGTAAAAATATCGGGATATTACTAAGTTTCTTCCAATAGATACTCGTTGAAAACGATAGAGAAGGATAAGGTAATGTGTATATGTTACGGGTAAATCTATTTACGTGGCTGGAATCTATAAAGGTGATGTAATCTGTTTTGGAAAAGAAAATTCAGACTTTTTTTTTTTTTTTCTACTTCTGTTCCTATATTTACACGTAGTTTCTTATATTTTCAAGTACTCAATCTACTTATTTGTTATATTCTTTCTTATGCATTGGCTCAAGTACTTTCTCATATTTATCATATTATTTTTCTTTGGTATTTTTGTTATCTTTTCACATATTCTTGATTGTTTCATACGTTTTCATATTTTTTTTTCAGGTAATATCTTTTTTTTTTCCAATTTTCATCCGATGTTTCTTCAATTAATTTCTTAGTTTTTCAAGTACTTTCAAAATCTTTTCCTAATATTTTCTTTCCGTTTTTATTCACTGTTGGGAAATAAAAATTTTATGTATAAAGACATATTGTTTATCTGGTTTGATTTTCTTGTTTACCTATTTAATACTTTCTATATGCTGGAGCCATATCTATTTCTTGAAACCCCTCTGATTGTCTACTGCACTGTTTTTTTTTCTTTCTTTCTTCACCATATTAAGACTGTTAATGGGTTTATAGATAATATGCATTATATACACTTGAATTTGTCCTTAACAATTCCCTTGTGATTGAAACATAAAATTTGTTTCACATTTTTATGAGAACTGCACTATCCAATGTAAGAAAAAATAAACATGAAACCTTTCAAAATTATTTCAACTTCCTTTATTATTTTATACTATGGAGTCGTTTACTATGGTTAATGGGAAAAACATTGAACCCTTGTTATAATGTTACCCATCTGTTAAAATTTCGAAGATTTTAGAAAAAAATTATGTTTGCGAGAGAATGTTATTTGTTGGTCAGAATTCAATTACCAAGATCACTTGTATGGATACCGATTTAAATAAATCTTATCAAAAGGCTAATTTGAAAATCCGTAGAACGCCTTTGCGGACGATGATATAGTATCCGTACGATATCGTCTTACTTTCAACACGATAATAATTACACTTAATTTTTCGTGTGAAATCTTCCAATTTTTACTCATTTATATGAAAACGTTTGTTGCAAGTCGGACAAGTACGAGAAGTATTTAGATTAGATATTTTCAGCCGCAAATATCAAAAATTAGGGGGAAATTTACACGGAAAAGTAGTATATATTATCTATCAATAGATCTAACTGTATCTCTATCTATCTATCTATCTATCTATCTATATATATATATATATATATATACTGTATATATATTTATGCATATATATATATATATATATATATTTATACTGTATATATATATATATATATATACACACGCACATGTATATATATATATATATATATATGTATATATATACATATATATATATGTATATATTTATATATATTTATATATATATATATATATATATATTTATACTGTATATATATATATATATATACGCACATGTATATATATATATATATATATAAATACATATATATATATATATATATATGTATATATATATTTATATATATATATATATATATGTATATATATACATATATATATGTGTGTATATATATATATATATATATGTGTGTGTGTGTGTGTGTATGCATATTTATATGTATATATATATATATATATATGTGTGTGTGTGTGTGTGTGTATGCATATTATATATATAATATATATATATATGTGTGTGTGTGTGTGTGTGTGTGTGTATGTAGGTTTCTTGTCATAAAAAGTGTTATTTCCATTCGTATGTGTACTTGGCCTCTCCCAATACCTCAACTAGGTGACACAGGGGGGAGGTATACCCTAGAGAGAGAGAGAGAGTGTAAGTGCAGGTGTATATGCAAATATATTTCTAATTATTCAACCGTCATTTCTGGCGGCTCGGGTAAACTATTGCACACATAGATAGATAAACATGAACATTTATATATATATATATATATATTATATATATGTGTGTGTGTGTGTGTGTGTATGTGTCTTTGTGTATGTGCGTGTCAGTGTGTGGGTGTTTAGTACCTGAGTGCATGTGTGCATATACGTGAATAATATAATGATTAGTGCCAATCGACGACAAACTCGGCTTATGGTCTGAATTAGGCCACCGGAAAGGTAACGTTCCTTACATCCGTCTATTCAAATTCTTCCTCACCATCATGATCATAATCATCATCTCCTCTCATGCTTATTGACACAAAGTGCCTCGCTTAGATCTCACCAATTGTCTTCCTTTTGAGCTTTTAAATCAGTACTTCTCCATTCTTCCCTTCCTACTTCACGCTCCATACTCCTCAACCATGTAGGCCTGAGACTTCCAGCTCTTCTAGAACATCGTGAGCCAAATTGAAAGTTGGTGAACTAATCTCTCTTTGGGAGTACTTAGAGTATGTCCAAATCATATCTTTCAACCCCTTACCATGATCTCATCCATATATGGCACTCGAGTAGTCTCTATTATAGTTTTGTTTATTCATTTTACCCTGCTATTTAACTTCCAATATTCTTTTGACGGCTTTGTTCTCAAATATTCATAATCTATTGGATATTTTTTCATTGTCTTATCATGACTCATGTTCATACAGTAACACCGATCTCGCTAAACTGACCTAGAGTATGATTTCTATATGTAATTTTAGGCAAATTTGTTTCCCAATTTTTCTAAAATAAACCATTGTGTGATTTTTTTTTCCATTAAATTAAATTCTAAAGATTCTATATTTTATATTTGAGATCATAGTCCCTATATGTTTAAATTATTCCACCTTATTAATTCTTTCTCCTTCAAATAATATTTCATTTTCCATTGCATATTCCGTTCTCATTATCTCTTTATCTCTTCTATTTATCTCTAGCCGATCCTTATGTGATATTTCATGCGTTCTGGTGAGCAAGCTTTGATAGTCGCTTAGTGTTTTGCTCACAAGGACACTGCCATCAGCATACTCTAGTTCAACTAATTTCTATTACCAGTGCAGTCCAGTCCTTCTTCCCTATCCCTAATTGTTCTACTATTACAAAATCCATGGGGAGGGTAAGCAACATAGGTGACAAAAGATTCCCTTGAAATACTTCACTGTTCATGCTTCCACTGTACTAGCCATGAGGTTATTTACTCTCTGAAAAAATATAAAAATATGCAGTTGCGCTAACAAACAGTCAGGGAATTTTTATAAACTCACTGACCATGTCAAGTAACGAATCGTTTGCTATGTAAAAGAAAGTTACATTGCCGCCGTATTTATACCATTTTTTTTTACTTCGGAGTCAAGTTATTACGTATAAGTCGTCCATCATATTACCATTTCATCACATAGGGATACTTTGATCACTAACGTGGATGTTATATAGAAATTATACATATTGGTAAGTCTGGTTGAAAAACACAAACCATTCAATGCATCTCGAGACCGCATTATTATTTATCATCAGACTTCATCATAAATTCAGATCATTTGGAAAAGGTCACAGAAAAATAATTCAACCACTTCCATCCATAAATCATATTTCCTCAAATATTCATAAAACTGAAATCCATTTCAACCAAGAGCTGTTCACTGGTGCAATTCGAAGCTGTTGGAAAAATGAATTAGCGGTGCTTATTCACATCAATAGAAAATTGTCTGAATCTGCGGTCTGCATTGAAATCGGCTTTGGCCAATAGATACTCAAACATGTAAAGAAATATGCGAGTTTTTACATAACCATTGGATCCAATAGGCAAAAAATTGTGATTCGAATGAATAGGGTTTGTGAATTGAATCAATGTATGGAATAAGGATCAATAAGAACAAAAAGAATTATTGATATATAAG
>NC_090740.1:94554247-94559247 GCF_036898095.1 Palaemon carinicauda | reverse complement strand
TTTGAATGGTATTTATCTTTAGTGTTAAGTTTTGATTGGTTTAAAGGATTTATTTTGAATGAGGATGGTTTATGATTTATTTTAAGTTTTAAGAATTATAGTTTTAAGGTTATGTTTTGTTTTGTTTTGTCCTTTTGTGTCCAAGAGTCTGGTTGTAGATTACGTAAGGGGAAAGTTAGTTTTGTGGAGACCATTGTCAGTAAGTGTGATTCAGGGTGTGGGGGGTTGTCCTTGCAACATCCCGCCACATTATTTTGGCGCCCGAACAGGGACTGCCGAGGTGGGATAGGAAGCCGGACTGTTGGACGAAGGACAGAATTTAGAATTAAGGTTGAAGAAAAATGGAAGGTAAATATAAGGCTTTAGAGGAGGAATTGCGGCTGAGTAAGGAGCGTGAAGAGAGGTTGCTAATAGAGAATGAGAGGTTGAACTGGGAGAATGCGGCGATGCAGAAGGAGCTTAGGGAGTTAAAGGGGACAGTAGAGAGAGTGGAAGAATGTGTTGAGATGAGGATGCGAGAGAATGAAGAACGAATAGAGAAACGAATGGAAGATATGATGGGGCAAGTCATGGGGATAATGAAAACTATAATGGGTGAAGGTGCAGTCGGAGGAGTGTCCTCAGCTTCGGGCAATGGGTTGGTAGTGGAAGAGAAGGATAAGGTAGGTGATAATGGGAAAGGAAGTGATAGTGATAGTAGTAATAGTGATGGTGATGTTGAAGATAAGGGAATTAGGCATAGTAAGGATGAACAGAAAGGTGAGAGGAAAGATGAAAGGAAAGGTAAAAGTGATGTGAAGAAAGGGAAGAAAAAGTATCAGGCTGATAGCAAGGACGATCGTGAATGGGTGAAAGTGGTAAGTAAGAAAAAGGGTAAGAAGGGAATGGTTAAGGATAGGAATTTAAGTGTGGAAGTGGATTCATTATATTCGAATGAGGAAGAAGGTAACAAGGGAGTAGACAGTGATGATAGCAGTGAGAATGAACGTGATGCGTGTAAGACTGTGTTTATGAGAGAGGTACCTCGGTGTGAAAGGTTCAATGAGCATAGCAGTAGGGATGTATATGATTTTTTCAAGGAGTATGAGAGGTATTGTCAGGATAAGTATGGTGATAGTAAAAGAATTTGGGCTAGGGAGTTAGGAGAATATTTGACTGGGTATTTGTTGACGATGTATGGAGTGATAATGAGTGTAGGGGACGTTGATTATGAAAGTGTGAAAACGAGAATAATTGAGCAGGTAAAACGTATGAAAGGGAGTGTTAAGTATAAGCGTAAGAATGATTTTGATGAAGCACGGATGAATGCAGGAGAAGCGATATCAATGTACGTATGTAGGTTGGAAACTTTAGCTAGGAAGAAGTATGGGGATGAAGGTATAAATGAGAATAAGGAGTTAATGAGGAAGTTTTGGCTACTGTACCCGAGAATGTTGCTGAGTTTGTTAATTTGAAACGGAAGGAGAAAATGAGGTGGACGAAAGAAAGATTGACATGGGATGATATTTTAGAGATAGTTGAGGATTACGAGTTGGATAGGTGTATGAAAGAAAGTAAATCTGTGAGTGTAAGAACTGGAATGGAGGAAAGTGTGCCAGAATTTGTTAGTTTTAGAGATGCTGTTATGAGAGGACCGATGAGGGTAGCTGATAGTGTAGTAGATAGGAGTGTTAGGGCGAGTAATGTGGGAATACCTGTAAGGACAAATGAAGGGTTTAGGCAAGGGAATCAGGTTTGGAGGGATAGGAGTGCTAGTGCGCCGCAAGATAGGTCAGGTAGTTGTATCCGTGAAGAGAAGTGTTATAGATGTGGGAAAGTAGGACATAAGAAGAATGAATGTAGATGGGCTCTTGGTGCTTGTTTTGGATGTGGTGAGGTAGGGCATAGAATTAGCGAGTGCACGAAAGAGAAAGGGGTAAAATGTTATCGGTGTGGTATGACAGGGCACATAGCGAGTGGATGTCGGAGTAATCGTACAAATGTGATTTGCGGTAATTGTGGTAAGGATGGTCATTATGCTAGAATGTGCAAGGAGCCACGGGGTAAGTGTACTGAATGTGGTGCAGATGGGCATGTAGCTCGAGTATGTAGGAAGAAGGGAGTAACTCAGCCCGGATGTTCGGGAAACTAGAGTGTAAGAGGGTTCAGCTGGGTGAGTCCTCGAGTGTGTGCGGAGTGAATGTGATGCATGTTCGTGAAGGTTTACTACATGAAGACGTGATGGGCGAAAGAGCTTATGACTGCATGAGTGCAAAGGTAAATTTTAATGGAATAGAGCTAGTTGGTCTGATTGATACTGGTTGTGGTGTCAATTTAATGTTTAGGAATGCATACGATAAGGTAAGGGATGTGTGTGTGAATTTAAGGGGTGCAAAGGTGAAGTGAAAGGTATCGGTAATTTAAGTATGTCTGTGCAAGGAAAGTTGCGTGAAAATGTCATGATTGGGGGGCTGATGATGGAAGATAATGATTTTTATGTGGTTGAGGGAGTAAATGACAAATACGATGTGTTGTTAGGTTATAACTTCTTGAAAAAATGCGGTATGATTGTACATCCTAATGTAAATATGATAGAGATGAAAGTTAAGGGTAAATTTTGTGGGGAATTTTATTTGAATGAAGATGGTAGTGTATGTACGAAAGTATGGAAAGGTGTGCCGTTAATAGCAAAAGAAGGTGTTAAATTGTCAAAAGATGCGAGTGAGGTTGTCAGTGTAAAAGTTGCATGGCCGAATAGTCTGGGAATTGCCAATAGTGACAATTGTGAATATGTAGTGGAAGGTTCGGAAGCAAGTAATTTGGTGAAAGCAAGTGTGCATGTGTATGATGGTATTTTGAATTTGCAGGAGCCGAAGGTGTATGTGAGCTTGTTGCCGACTGTAAGGAGGAAGAGAATACGGGGTATACGTGAGGGTGATTGCATGGGATGTATGTATACGTTGGTCAATGTAGAGGATGAAAGGTATGTTAAATTGAGACGGGTTATGACGGGTAAGATAAAGCCGGATGACGATTGGGACTATGAAAGTTTGAAAGAAAGAATTAATGTAGATGAGAATATAAGTGAGGGGGAAAGGGAACAATTGTATAGGATGTTATGGGATAGACGGAGAGTTTTAAGTCGCGGTGACGAGGATTGTGGGGGATCAAAGCTGCCTGAATTTAAGATAGTTCTTAGTAATGATACCCCCATATATCAGCGTCCCCGACATTTTTCTCCGCCTATTGCCAGAGAAATAGAAGAGCAGTGCCAGGAGTTAGAGCAAATGGGTGTAATAGAAAGGAGTGAGAGTGCCTGGAATAGCCCTATTGTACCTGTAAGAAAGCCGGATGGAAGTTTACGGATGTGTATTGATTATAGGAAGGTGAATGAAGTAACTGTTAAAGAACGTTTTCCGATGAATGTAGTGTCTGACTGTGTGTATAAGATGCATAGTATGAAAGTTTTTACAAAGTTAGATTTAGTTAGGGGCTATTACCAGATGCCTCTGGCAGAGGGGAGCAGGCCCATTACGGCATTTTCAAGTAGAAATTGTCATTTTCAGTTTAAAAGATTAAGTTTTGGCCTTGCTAATGCGCCTGCTGCCTTCCAGAGGGCGATGCATGTAGTTTTGGCTGGGTTTGATAGACAGAAGGTGACTGTTTTTATTGATGATATTTTGATTGCTAGTGAGACAGTTGAGGAACACATGCAGTTGCTTGAAGCAGTATTAGAACGGTTGATAGAAGTTGGGGTGAAAGTTAAGCTTGAAAAGTGTACATGGTTGGCCGGGGAGGTGGAATTTCTTGGGCATGTGGTGAGTGAATCGGGTATAAGGAAGAGTGAAAAGTTTGTGAGTAAGGTGAGAGAGTTTCCACGTCCTCATACGGTGCGTGAGTTGAGAGGGTTTCTTGGGTTAATTGAATTTGGTCGGAAGTTTGTCAGAGATTGTTCGGGAATAGGGAAGCCTTTGAATGAGTGGACAGGTAAGAGAAATAGTACGAGACTGAAATGGGATGAGCGTATGATTGAAGCATTTGAAACTTTGAAAGAAGAGGCTGGGAGAGACGTCACTTTGGCCTTTCCCGATTATAGTGAACATGCGAGTATGCTAGAGTTATATACGGATGCTAGTGGGATTAGTATGGGCGGTTGCTTGGTTCAAATGCAAAGAATAAATGGAGATGAACAGTTGAGAGTGATAGCGTATGTAAGTAAAGCATTTAATAAGGCTGAGCGAAGGTATTCCACGATTGAAAGGGAGTTGGCTGCGATAAGGTTTTGCGTGAAAGCGTTGAAGGTATTTTTGTATGGTGTGAGATTTATTGTGCGTACTGACCATCAGCCCCTAGTGTACATGATTAGGAAAGAGTCTGTGAATGCTAGAGTTGCGAGGACAATAGAGGATTTGAATGAATTTGACTTTAAGCTAGAATATGTACCTGGGAGTAAGAACGTGATAGCAGATGCGATGTCAAGAATGCATGGTAAGATAGAAGAGAGTAGCGAGAATGATAGTAATTTTGAAAGGTTTCCGGAAGATTTAATGGTGGTACAAAGTTTTGAAGGGGATGACATGGTGTATAAATGTATTTTGTGTGGGTTAAATAAGGTTAAATTGAAGGGTTTGAATAAGGATATACCTGCTAGTATAGATGAGCTTAGAATGAGTGTTAGGAATGAAGTATCGAAAGAAATGGCATATAAGGAGGAGGATAGTATGCTTGAGGGTGAATTGTTATCAAAAGTATTGTTGGTAGTAAGTATGTTATATGGTGTCACTGTTTATTTGTATTTTGGGTGGAATCGTCCGATGCAGTACCGAGCAAATAAAGAGATTGAAAGGGAGTATATATTGAGGTTACAATGTAATGAAAGATGTTGCAAGTTGTTGAGTAAGAAGGAGGATTGTCTGAGTGACTTGAATCCGAGTGGTATGAGCATGGAAGATAGCGAAGATGACCATGGGTGTGATAAGGATGACCCTATTGATAGGAGAGTAAACATTTGTATGCATGGT
>NC_090740.1:94539247-94546747 GCF_036898095.1 Palaemon carinicauda | reverse complement strand
GTCCAATATATCTTCCTTTTTTTCATGTTTTTATAGTTAATAAAGGATATAAAAATATTAATATTATTACAGTTCTTGAAATATTTAATTTTCCTTGTTCCCTTTCCTCACTGAGCTATTTTCTCTGTTGTAGCCCCTTGGGATTCTAGCATCCTGTTTTCGCAACTAGGGTTGTAGCTTAGCAACCAATAATAGTAATAACATATATATATATATATATATATATATATATATATATATATATATATATATATATATATATATATATATATATATTTATATATATATATATATATATATATATATATATATATATAAATATACATATATACATATATATAGGTATATATATATATATATATATATATATATATATATATATATATATATATGTATATATATATATATATATATATATATATATATATATATATATATATATATATATATATATACTGTATACATATATTTGTATATATAGATATATATACTGTATACATATATTTGTATATATATATATATATATATATATATATATATATATATATATATATATATATATATATATATATATATATATATATATATATATCTATATATATCTATATATATATATATATATATATATATATATATATATATATATATATATATATATATACATATATATATATATATATATATATATATATATATATATATATATATATATATATATATATATATATATATATATATATATATATATACTGTATATATTTAATTACAGAGGTTACTATTCCTCTCCAGTAAAAAAGGGCATATCATTCCGGTGCCCTCTGTTTATAGTCTTTCTGTGCCAGTCCTCACCTGTGAACTTTCTTAGTATGTCAATTCATTGTTAATTTTGATTTATCTACAATCTCTAAAAAAAAAAAAAAAAAAAAAAGAGTAGTGAGTTATTCATTTTACAGTTGGTTAAATATATTCTTATTTAATATTTCAAACTTCATTAAACTTCCTTTTAAATTTACTTTTCTTATGATTCAAAATATAATTTACAAGTACAACAAAATTTAAAAAAAAAAAAAAATGCTTACATCTTCTTCCCCCTAATTTCAACATTTGTAATTACCTTTTCATGAAAATAATGTATTAAATTTACATCTGATCTTTATATTAAATATCAAAAACTGAGTTTTTTTTTTTTTTTTTTTTTTTTTTTTTTTTTTTTTTTAAGGCCTCCTAAATCACCATTAGTTACAGCATTTCATTACAACATTCTGATTATCTGAAGGTATTATACACACAAAAAAAAAACACCTAAATTGAGTTACCTTTTTTCTTACCTGTCATGACAGGGACAGGAATTTTCACTTCAGTATTCCGTTCCCTTCATATTTCCTCTATATTTAATTTACCTCGCATCAACAAGTGATACAGAATAATGCATTTTTTTTTCTTTTGCTTTAGAAATTAGTATTACATCTGCTGACGAATAAAGAATCTTTAATGGTCATAAAACGGACTGGGACATTATGATAATATATACATATATATGTGATTGCTCAGACGAACAACACTAATGTAAGAATAAATTCAATAATGCGGTACTTTGGACTAATGCATCTTCATCTCCAAGGAAACTGAATTATAATAAGCGAAATCTGAGCTTGACATTTAGGAGACTAAAAATGAAAACAATAAATTGATAAAAAAAAAAAAATCCTATTACGAATTATTCACCGCACGAAAAATCTCCTTAAATAATCACATTATGTTACGACAACAACACTCACGGATATAATCCTAGAATAATGTCATTAGCTTTTTGGTTATTTAGAAAAAAAAATCATAATTGAAAAAATTAGAAGGACAAAATAATATAATTACACTTGTGATATGCACGAAAGCCACTTGAATTTCTTTTTTAGGACAAATTATACGGAAATGAATTTTTACATGCGTCTTGGTGATTTCCTGAAGTACCTTATTTCAACATTTTTAAAACGACTATGCTAAATATTAATAATAAACGCCAAAATTCACGAACTTATTAGAGATTTAAAACTCATGATTTTCATTGAAACTTCAATATCAGATGAGTCGATGTTACATTATAATAATTCTAAGCAGATTTTAAAGTCTTTGGATTTTTTTTAATAATATTCGGAAATTTATAGTTTATTTAAAGTATTTTTTTTTTTTTTACAACTTTTAATAATATGCAATTACTCAGTATTACAATTTAATCGTTCAAGAAAAATTATGTGTGGCCTTTTCCAAAATTAATTCTTCGCATTGACTTCGAAGAAAATCCCTTTATTTTTGCATCGTAAATTCCCTCTACTGCTCCCATTTCATTCTCCCTTTCAGATTTCTTTCTCATGAATAGATTAGTGGAAGACTCCCCTGACGAACAGATTACCTTCCTACTTATCGTCATAATCATCATCACCATTACCTTAATCATTTTCCTCATACTCATGAGCCTCATTCCCAAAGGTAATCAGTGAAGCCTTTCATATAAAGACGAATAAAATTCTTGTAACGTCATCTGATATCAAGAAAACTAGAGGAAATCGTATGAGTTTGGAGAGCTCCTTAAAAGACTAAAATATTCAAATGGACTGATATGTTCCATGAAAATCTCTCTCTCTCTCTCTCTCTCTCTCTCTCTCTCTCTCTCTCTCTCTCTCTCTCTCTCTCTCTCTCTCTCTCTCTCTCTCTCTCTCTCATGCACTTTATTACTACCATTATACCACAATCAGAGATTAGCTATTGTTTTTAATGCTAGATGTTGCTGTATTACTATAAAAAGTGAAATATATAAATTTGGATATAATAGGATGGGGTGGAATTATTAGAGAAGGGAAAAAAAGGAAGGGGGAGTGGGTTTTCTTATTAATATACATCTTGCAGGTAATAAACAAGAATTTTAGATTACCTGTGATAGAATTGCAGGAATAATTTCCAAAATAAATAAAAAGTAAACGTAATTCAAATGTATACACCAATAACAACCCATACAAAAGAATAAATAGACACTTTTTTTACGAAGATCTGGGGACATCTATGAAAAATAAATATAAGACTCAATTTACATTTGTTTGCGTTGCTTTCAATGCTAAGGTTAGTAGAAAAAAGAAAAGAGAGAAGAATCAGTAGTAGGTGAATTTGGAATAGGCACACGGGATGACGGAGGGGACCTGCTTGTAGAATTTGCTGAAAGAAAGAATCCTGAAATCATGAACACTTTTAATAAAAAACGAATATGGCACGAAGAAGCCCAAATGGGGAAACGAAAAATGTGATATATCTTATTCGCAGTGAAAAAGTTAATTTAGTTAATGAAGTTTATATGGAAGGAAAGAGAGACAAAAATTAATATTAAAAGAAAAAAAAAAAAAAGAATATAAACACTCAAGTCATCTAAGAAAATGTCTGAGGAGATTAGTGTACCAATACAAAATAGTTGCTCCCAGCTACATGATGAAAAGGAAGATGAACAGTAATTCAAAACTTATATAAGAATCAGCAAAAGAGATACGGGGGAAAGTTCCTAAACAAGATCAATGATAACTATCAGAAAAGACCAAAACCCTAATAAAGAAAATATTGGAAAGAAAAGTAAAATCCAAAAGAGATGTAGCAGGATCAGAGGAGTCATCAAAAATAATACACAAACTAAAGCCATAAGATATTCGTAAACACAATCAGACGACAAATTAGGAAACATCAAAGATAGGGAGAAGAATCAAATTAATGAAAAGAAGACTTGGAACAGGGAACCAACAGATGTTTCCTTTAAATGTCGAAAATAGAAATATTACTTGAATTGGGGATGGAGTAATTAAAATTTCAGAGGATTTTTATATAATACTATACAATACCAATATAAGAAATAACTTCCCAAAAAGAAATGATGGACCTCCGGAGCTGGTAACAGGCGTTACAATAAGAGAAGTTAAAGAAACATTAAATGGTATGAAAAGAGGTAGATCTGCAGGAGAGGATGGCCTAACAATTGATTTGATAATAAATGGAGATTTCGTTGTATTAAACCCCGTTAAACTCCATCCCATTTGTCTGCAAGATTGTTCTATATATAAGGTTGACTCTAAACTGACATTCTAGAAAGATATCAATGGTGTATTGTAAGAGTGAGGCCTTGATACCCGTGCCCTAACATACATTGGATTACCATTACTCTGATTGTTTCTATACTTTGTCGGTCACTTGCAATTAACTACCTCTAAAACTTTTTAACGCTTTGAAATGGCTATCATCACTGGCTACATTACCACTTACATTTATTGCAGAGGCTCTACAACATTCAGAATGCGTCCTGAAGGATGAAATAACTGTCTAAAATATCGAATAAAGAGCTGGGGAGCAAAAAAAAAAATATATCGGTATACTAATTCACGGATAAGAGAGATACAAAAGACCTGAAAAATTACCGCCCTATAAGTTTACTCTACGCAATATAAATATAAATTTATAAATATGTTTACATATATATATATATATATATATATATATATATATATATATATATATATATATATATATATATATATATATATATATATATATATATATATATATATATATGTGTGTGTGTGTGTAAATCTCTCTCTCTCTCTCTCTCTCTCTCTCTCTCTCTCTCTCTCTCTCTCTCTCTCTCTTATATATATATATATATATATATATATATATATATATATATATATATATATATATATATATATATATATGTACATATATATATATATATATATATATATATATATATATATATATATATATATATATATACAAGTATATATTTACATATATATATATATATATATATATATATATATATATATATATATATATATATATATATATATATACAAGTATATATTTACATATATATATATATATATATATATATATATATATATATATATATATATATATATATATATATATATATATATATATATATATATATGTATGTATATATATATATATATATATATATATATATATATATATATATATATATATATATATATAAAGAGACAGCAAGACTTTAATCAACAAAGAGAGGAGTCAGGCTTCAGAAGTGAGTATTCAACACATGATCTTATCCATCTAATCAACCAAATGTTGAGAAAATCAATAGATCATGACAAACAACTATGTATGGCCTTAAAAGAGTACTGTCAAAACATCTGAAGTTATGAAAGCCTTAAAAAATCAATGAATGGAAGAATCTATTATTAGAACACTTGAAGATATTTATACTTAATGTACAACAATCCTAAAATTACATAAAAATATGAGAACATTCTGAATGATAAAGAATTTAGAGACGGACACCCATCTCCCTTTTATTATTCAAAGGATGCCTAAAGGGAGTTTTTAATTATTCAGATTGAAAAATAAAGGAATTAATACTGATGGGGATTAGCATAAAAACTTAAGAATTAAATATTATATAATTTAGTTGATTGAATCATAGTAGGAATTACAAAAGATTATAGAAGATTTGAAAATAGAGAGCAGAAATGTGGGACTGAAAATGAATATTAGCAAACTTAGGATAATGTCGAATGAAAATGCAGAAATAACAAATAACAGTTAAAGAATAGTCTTTAAAAACTGTCTATGAATGTATGTACTTAGAACAGAAATTCAGTGTTTCCTCAGGACACACGCCCGAAATTAAAATGATAAGCATAGGATGGAGAGCATTTGGTGAAAACAATGAGATAAGGAAATGTAAAATGCCACTTTCTTTTAAAAGAAAAGTAGGCAATGAGACGAGCCTAACAATGTTAACATATGCGTCAGAAACTTGAAGCCTCACTATAGCCTTAGAACATACGCTAGCTACAACTCAGACAGCTATGGAAAGAATAAAAAGATGGAAATACACAAAGAGACAGAAACAGAGAAACATGGATATTCTAATTTGTAAGAAAATGAAAATAGACATGGGCAGGACATATAAAGAGAGTGAGACACAACAGATGGAAATTGATAATAAAAGGATGCGTACCTAGAGATCATAAAATAAACAGGGGAAGTGGGAAAAGACGTTGGATTGACGAACTAAGAAAGCGTGCGTGTTTGGATTGACGCAGAGAGACCATAAAGTAACACAAATGGAAGGACATTTCTGAAGCACTTGTTCTGCAGTGGACTATATATATATATATATATATATATATATATATATATATATATATATATATATATATATATATATATATATATATATATATATATATATGTGTGTGTGTGTGTGTGTGTATGTATATATATACACATACACACACACACACACACACATATATATATATATATATATATATATATATATATATATATATATATATATATATATATATATATATATATACATATGAATATATCTAAATATATATATATATATATATATATATATATATATATATATATATATATATATATATATATATATATATATATATATATATATATATATATATATATATATATATATTGTGTATATGTTTATATACAATATATATATATATATATATATATATATATATATATATATATATATATATATATATATATATATATTGTGTATATGTTTATATACATATATATATATATATATATATATATATATATATATATATATATATATATATATATATATATATATATATATATATATATTGTGTATATGAATATATACAATATATATATTATTATAATTTAACGTAATTTATTTAGTTTTGATGATCTTTTTAACGTAAGTTTTTCTAGTTTAATCCAGTTTCCTTTGAGTTTCTCCCTGAACGCTGGATATGGGTCTTTTGCCTCTCATTAACGGTTGTTAATAGTTTATATTGGTACTCTGCCCATGAAGTTTTTTTTTTTTTTCATGTTTGTGATGGTGGTTTGACTTCATCGTCTGTGCCAAGTCATATTTTGACCCTTTCCCGGAGTTTTCGAGGGGCCTTGTGATATTTGTTCGGGAGTTCTGTACTCGGCTCCACTATAGAAGGACCAGTGTGCTATATTTTTGGCAGTTTACGGCAGTGTACTTTTGGATGGAAGAGACTTCCTTTAGCACTCCCACATAGTGTTGCGTCACTAAAGAGTGACCCTGTGTGCTCGTGCCCTTTTTCCGAAGCTGGATTGTTTAGAACCCGTAGTTGGAGGCTTGGACTTTGTGCCTCACCGAGGATTTCTGCAGCCCTTTATTGTTGAAGTAGAGCTCAGCATTTGCTCTCGTGAATGGCCCGTAGTGCGAGCGTAATATACGCCCTTTTAATCTCCTGCCTCTGAGGAGGCCCTTTAGTGGCGAAGAAGAGTAAGCTCACTTTATTGTTAATGACATTATAATATGTTTTTATGTAATGGAACAGCAACCCCTTATTTAGAATGTCAGCGTCTACAAAAAAATAGAGACGTCATTGGAGGAGTTTTCAAGTGTTACTTTGTGGATTATACTTGATGAATTATTTA
>NC_090740.1:94529247-94534247 GCF_036898095.1 Palaemon carinicauda | reverse complement strand
ACATTAAGGTAAAACTATATCCTTTTGATGTTGAAACATGGAGTGTTTCGCACTTTCTGTGATTTTTTTTTGTCTTTGCTTTATTATGCCTTAGCCGTTGATAATAATGCCAAGAACATTTTTATATAGCGAGTCATAACTAAAAGGTAGGAAGAAGAGGATGTAACCTTAGAAAGGAAAAAAAGGAAAAATAGAAGAGGAGGAATAGTTAGAAGGGTGTTCATGATTGTCTATATCTCGTTAGTTTTTGTAGTGTCTGTAACCTCATTATCGTCGTGTGTTGGATATAAGGAAATTTGGGAGCGATTATAGGTCTACCTGCTGAGTCATCAATAGACATTGTCTCGTCCTCCCTAGAGGGGATTTGACGCTGATCATATGTATACAAAGTAAAGAAGTCAGTTGTTAGGGCTATTGAAACTAGGATATTGCCATCAAAGGTGCAGAGAGAGAAGGCTAATAAGTTTAACATGAAATATGGTAGGAAGAAAAAGATTAAATCTGGGAGTAAAATTCAATCATGTTTAAAAAGCATATTGGAGTAAGAATAATGAATAACCAAGTAATTTCAGAGATATTACTTCAAAATTGGTTTGAAAGATATATGTGTTGTAAATAGTTGATGAAAATATTGTTATATTATTTTACAGTAATATATGAAAAGCGAAAAAAAAATGTGATGCATTACACTAACACCAAAAGATAAAAACTTTAATGCCGTTCGATCTTCAGCTACATGAAAAAAATATCAGGAAGTAATAAACACTTAACCCATGCAACATTGAACTATACGGCGTAACGCAATAAAATGAAAATAAGAAAAAAAAATAATCAGAATTATATCCAGTTCAAGAACACTAAACAGATGGAATATCATTGAAATTGAAGTACATCAAAGGACTAGTAGATAGTCAAGGCCAATAACGCCCTCATATTAGTAATTGCTACACCAGAAGGAACCTTTCATTATGTCACCAATAATAGCTTAAAATTTTATTGTTGATGGACGATATATACAACCAGTAACTTCCATTTCCCCGATTTCTGTTAAAACCGAGGATTCGTTATTAATCAAAGGTAACATATATTGGCATATTGAAGTTTCTCATTCATGACAAGTTATTGAAACATTGATTTTACAAAAATGTACACAATTATGATAAAAGAGATAGGGAGCCGTCTGTGCATTTCACAGTACAACATATACACAAACAAACAGACAGACACACACACACACAAATACACAGACATATATATATATATATATATATATATATATATATATATATATATATATATATATATATATATATATATATATATATATGTATATGTGTGTGTGTATATATATATATATATATATATATATATATATATATATATATATATATATATATATATATATTATATATATAAATTATGTATATACATATATATATATATATATATATATATATATATATATATATATATAAATTATGTATATATATATATATATATATATATATATATATATATATATATATATATATAAATTATATATATATATATATATATATATATATATATATATATATATATATATATATATAATATATATATATATATACCTGCATATATATATATATATATATATATATATATATATATATATATATATATATATATATAATCTAATTACACTTCACTTTTATTCAACATATAAAATTTTAGTTGAAAAGGAATTGATAGAATGTAGCTGAAAATGTAACTTTGTATAATAATTATATGAGAACGTGTACAAGATGTCCGTGATCGAAATTGTGGGTAATTGCTAAATATATATATATATATATATATATATATATATATATATATATATATATATATATATATATATATATATATATATATATATATATATATATATATATATATATATGTATATAATCGATAATGTTGTTTTGGATATAAGACACCAAGGAACAGATATAGAAATATACCAATTCAAATCAATCATTTGGTCAAACTGATTTCCTCATAGGTAGGAATATTTTGCAACACATTTTAACATATTCCTTATTCCTTTCTTAGAAAGACAAAACAAAATAGAACCCTAAGACCCATTTCATATATTTGCATATATCTATCTATATATATATATATATATATATATATATATATATATATATATATATATATATATATATATATATATATATATATATGCTACTAGAAGTCAGTTGATTGACAAATTTTCTAATTACCAGTATGAAGAAAGGTATCTACTGTATATTTACGAATTCCATCTTAAATTATAATTTGTTTTTCTGTAGTGGGAGTGAATATTGGATAATTCTTGCTAATAGGAATTGGAAGTGAAAGATATTTCGAATGTCCAAAATCATAGGATTGCAATATCGTCAATTTCGTTGATAAAAGTGAGTGTTTTCTATAACTTTTATTGTCCAATCCACGCTTGGTAGGAAATATTTCTTCAGCATTTGGGTGCTCAGATTATATCATACCAAAGAATGTTGACAAGGTTCTTTGAATATGGAAATTTACGAAATCATATCAATACAATTTCGATACGAAATTAAATTCGAAAATGAATCAAAAGGAGCTAAATGGAACATAGAATAGATCTGGATAAAGTAAGCATTGCAAAACAAATAAAATTCATCACATATTACTACATGCGATCCCGCAGTGTTATGGCTCAATTTTCTTTCCTGCACATCCACTGAATAGTCAGCCTATTCTTTACACACCCATCTTTCTCCCTCAAGGAGTTAACTACTCTGTTGTAACAGTTCAGTTTCCTCTTGGTAAAGGTAGACAAGACTATAGAAAGCAATTCTTCTAGTAGAGGACACTCTAAAATCAAATTATTGTTATCTAGACTAGAATAGTGCCATACCTTCTGTACCATGCTATTCCAATTTCTTGGGTTACAGTTCTCTTGCTTGAGGTTACACTTTTTCACAATATTCTCTTTGCTTCCTAATTTCCTTCCTTGTTGAACTATTTTCCCCAGGGCTTATGACACCCTACGTTCACAGCAATGGTTGTAGCTCAGCAAATAATATAATAATAATAATAATAATAATAATAATAATAATATAATAATAATAATAATAATAATAATATAATAATAATAATAATAAGCCTACGAATCTCTTAGTTAGGCTTTTCAATTCAGTGTTTTAGAACACAACAGTAACCTAAGGCATTAATGCTGATTGCGAAAGAATGAAAAAAGTCCCGGTATAGACAACGATCTACTATTTTGCAGTGGGAATTCCAATCTGTCGCAAGGTTTGGTGACTTCACTGGGCAGTTATTCGACTCACTCCGGTAAATATTTAAATTTACAGAGCTCTTTTTGAGTGTGTTATATAATGTTCATAATCTATTTCTCTTTGAAGGATTAGGTAATTGTTTGACACTAGATAAAAATGAGTGATTAATCCAAGTACAGAAATTTGAGCGATGGAATGAGAATATCAGAAATTTTCCAACCTGCCGAATGAACGAGAGAAGCAGCGAAATATTATTGATTCTTTTATATACAAAAGAATAGTGAGCGGTTTTTTCTCTCTCTCTCTCCTCTCTCTCTCTCTCTCTCCTCTCTCTCTCTCTCTCTCTCTCTCTCTCTCTCTCTCTCTCTCTCTAAGAGAGAAGATAGTTTGGGAGCAGTATTAAAAAAAAGACAATTAATCCCTTCGACCCATTTGTAGAAATATATTTTTTTTTGTTTTTACAAAAAAGGGAGTTTTAAGGAGAGAGAGAGAGAGATGAGAGAGAGAGAGAGAGAGAGAGAGAGAGAGAGAGAGAGAGAGAGAGAGAGAGAGAGAGCGTATCGACGCTTATACAATCTTCATTGCATGCTATAGAAAACTTTCTGGAATTCCTTCATTAGTAGATAACTCGAAAAGTAATACATCAATCTTTATCTCCGGAATGACCAGCATTTATTTATTAGTAGTAGTTTATATTTTGCGGAGGACAGAAATTCTAGCTCGTCACAGTTATCAGATGTTCATCTTTTTCCTGTACTTGTTGTAAATATAGTCCACTGAATGGAATATCATAGCTTTGAAAGATTGATTATCAATGATATATTTAGGTATAAAGCAAAAAAACGGTAAATGTATCCAATATCCTAGCGAATTATTTTTTTTTTTCTTTAAATAAAATTTTACCAATCACTTTAATGACATGCCACTTTCTTTTGGACCAATTTCAGTCCTTGATGAATATAGTATCTCTCAATGGAAAAAAAATATCCTTCCAACTTACATTTGAAAAAAAAAAGTCAACAAAATACTTCGAAGCGCTCAACACATGTTCTGAATCAAAGATGACTTCTCACATGATAAATCTCCTCTATAAGACTTCAAATAATTGTCAAAGCGATGAAAAAAAAAATCTTATACTCGCGTTCAATTTTTTCCAATAATACAATTCATGGCTGATTGAATTTTACAATATATGATTATCGAATCATGGAGCTGCAATACTATTTTTTTTAAAGATAAACATAAGAAAGATACTTGTGTCAGCTAATTTTTTCTTAATAGTGCCTGTGACCCTTCTGACATTTATGCTAGTGATTTTTTTAAACCTATATTCATTGCAAGTAACAGATAGTTTACAGATGAAATATATATATATATATATATATATATATATATATATATATATATATATATATATATATATATATATATATATATATATATTAAGTGCTAGAACGTCTAAGTAAACATATAAGAATATGTGGATTTCCGTGAAATACGCAAAAGACTTTAAAGCTTTTGTCCATCATCGGTAGCCTTTAGTAAGTCCACAGGATGGTGAAGAAAAGCTATAGGTTCTGCAGTTTAGTTATGAAAAATCACACATATTTACATCCTCTTCGTTTCCTTGTGGAGTCTTTACAACATAAGAATAAATGATAGAGCAGTTATTTGCATAATATACTACTTAATGTATTTTATATATTCAAACTACTC
>NC_090740.1:94512524-94520024 GCF_036898095.1 Palaemon carinicauda | reverse complement strand
GCAGTACTCGCTGTCGCCAGCCGCCCGTGTAGCAAAGCTTTTTCAGCTCTCGCAACAACCGTTGGGGGACCAAAGGGCTTCGCTTGCCCCTCAGCGAAATGACCAGTATTGCTCGCCTTCAACCTGCCGCAGACGGCTCTCCTCGTGAGGTGAACCTACTTCGTGCCCTTTGGATACGCCGTTTACCCGGACCTATACGCGCTGCCATACCCGATGTCGATAGTTTACCCATAAAGGACTTGATGACCAAAGCCAACGCCCTTATGGAAGCTGGAACAGGCTACACCATCTGCTGGAAAAGGCAAGGCCCTAGAGGAGCCTTGCCATCCACGGTGTCGGCTTCGCCATCCGTTCCCAGCTAGTGCAGCAGCACAACCTCGCTCCCAAGGCCATCAGTGAGTGCCTGATGACTGTCCGCATCCCCATCACGCGGGACAGACACCTCACCCTGATCTCTGTCTACGCCCCGACTATGACCTCAACCGATGATGACAAAGCTGCCTTCTACATCCAGCTCGACCGCACCATCCAAGCAGTGCCCGCCAATGACAAGCTCGTTTTGCTTGGCGACTTTAATGCCCGAGTAGGCAAAGACCATCGCCTGTGGGAGGGAATCATCGGCCGCCATGGCATTGGAAATTGCAACGCCAATGGCCAACTCCTACTGGGTCTGTGTGCAGAACACGAACTTGTGGTAACCAACACCATCTTCCAGTTACCAAAGCGACAAAAGACCACATGGAGACACCCACGGTCTAAACACTGGCACACCCTGGACTACGTCCTGACCAGAGCCAGAGACCGAGGAAACGTCCACATCACCCAATCCATGTTGGAGCGGACGACTGCTGGACGGACCACAGACTCCTCATCTCCCGACTCTCCGTGACGACCCTACGACTACCCAGAAGGGCACCTGACAGCATACCACGCCAACGCTTTGATTGTAGCAAGCTCCGCAACCCATAGGTGGCACAGAACTACAAGGAGGCCTGCGAACGACACATCGCAGACACCACAGACCCTGTGGGTCAGGCCACTGTTGAGCACCACTGGACCACCCTCAGAAACGCCATGGCCCGTGCCGCGGAGGAAACACTAGGCTACACCACCAAGAAAGGGCAGGGTTGGTTCGATGAGAATGATGCTACCATCTCTCTTCTCATTGAAACCAAACGACAAGCACGCCTGACTTTGGAAAACCAACCAACAGCAGCTAACAAATGTGCTCACAATGTGGCTGAAGCTGGTTGCCAAAGAGGGATCCATGAAGCCCAGAACACCAGGTGGCAAAGAAAAGCTGCAGAAATACAGAGTTTCGCTGACCAACGTGACCTGCGCAGCTTTTATGCAGCAACAAAGGAAATATTCGGTCCCACACGGTCATCAGTGGGCGGCCTGAAGGACGCGGATGGGGCCACGACCATCACCGACAGCGAGGGTATCCTGGCCAGGTGGAGGTCTCACTTTGAGAACTTCCTCAATGACCAAGCAAGACACCCCAGACGATCTCCTGCGAATGACCCCACAGCATCCCGACCGCCACTGGATGGCACTACCACCCTTCATCCAGGACTTCAACAAGGCCCTACAGCGCATGAAGCCCGGCAAAGCCCCAGGGCCAGACAACATCCCGTTGGAGCTCCTCACTCACGGAGGCCCCGGGTTGAGGAACCGTTTCATGCTCCTTATACTGAAAATATGGGAGACCAAGACCAACCCCAGTGACTTTCACGATGCAAACATCATTACCATATTCAAGATGGGAGACAGGGAGAACTGTAACAACTACCGGGGAATATTACTACTAAGGCATCGCGAGTAAGATTTTCGCTTGGATTCTCCTTGACCGCCTCCTTATTCTCGCAGAAGACGTCCTTCCAGAGTCCCAGTGCGGCTTTCGACCTTCCCGCGGGACCATAGATATGATCTTCTGCCGCGCGACAACTACAAGAGAAGAGCCTCGAACAACAACAGCCCATAATGTTTATCTTCTGGGATTTGAAAAAGGCCTTCGACAAAGTACCTCGACCTGCCATGTGGGCTGTCCTCAAAAGATATGGCTGCCCATCCGATTTTTGTCAAGCTGGTGTGTGCCCTCCATGACGGAATGGTCGGGAGAGTCTGCCACCAGAAACTCTCTTCCAGGCCCATTCCCCATCAACGGCGGCCTGAAGCAGGGCTGTGTTCTGGCCCCAACGTGTTTCTCGCTATACACCGCAGCAATGCTCAACGAGATTTTCCCAGACACACCCTCAGTCGACCTACGTTTCTGCATGGATGGAGGCGTTTTTCAACCTCGCTAGACTCCGCGCCAGAACCAAGACCACCTTGTGTGCAGTGCGAGAACTGCAGTATGCTGACAACAATGCCACCCCAGGTCAGATGGCAGAGGACCTGCAGTCGTTAGCTGATGCATACAACTCTGCCTACGAACGTTTTGGGATGCAAGTCAGCACAGACAAAACCAAGCCCCTCGTCCAACATCCACCAGGACTGATGCTCCCAAACTTCAATACCACAGTAAATGACCAACCGGTAGAACAGGTGGACCAGTTTTCCTACCTAGGGAGCATCCTAACATCAGCTCCCACAAGCAAAAAGGACGTTGAGAACAGGATCAGGGCAGCCCACTCCGCCTTTGGCTGACTCAACTGCCGCGTATTTAACAACCACACACTGACAATGACCACCAAAATAATGGTGTTCAGGGCAGTAGTCCTCTCCACGCTCCTGTATGCATGTGAAACATGGACGCTATATAGAAGCGATATTAAAAACCTAGAATGCTTCCAACAAATGAAACTGAGGCAGATCTTGAAAATCCTCTGGGGAAAGCCACACCACCAACATTGAAGTCTTAGAACGTGCCTCGCTGACCAGCGTGGAGGCCACCATCATCCGCCACCGCCTCCGCTGGATAGGACACTTGCATAGGATGGATCCATCTAGGCTCCCAAAGAAGATATTCTACGGAGAACTGACCCAGGGCACCAGACCACGAGGAGCCCCGAAAATGCACCATAAAGATCAACTAAAGCGCACCCTGGCACTAACTGACATTGATCCTTCCTCATGGGAAGAAACAGGCAGGGACAGGAAAACCTGGAGGAGTACAGTACACCCTGGCACCGTGGACTTCGAGGAGAGGAGGAGACAAAATGAGGAGGCTAGGAGGAGAAGAAGGAGAGAGCGATTAGAACAGCCCCGCCCACCACCTACCCTCCCTTGTGAACACTGTCCGCGACTCTTCCACCATAGACTAGGACTTAACAGCCACATCAGACATAAGCACCCACCCCAAAGATAGGAGGCTGATGGCTAACGACAGAACCCAATACTCGGACACGAGTGGGCGCCGACGACGACGATGATATATATATATATATATATATATATATATATATATATATATATATATATATATATATATATATATATATATATATATATATATATAGTTATTGAGTATAATTTTTTATGACAATTTAATTTTTAAGAAAAGAGAGGAATAATTACTGGTTAACATTATCAGAAAGAGTAAAGTATACAAAAGAAAAATGAGGAATTAAATATCTTATTGTTATTTGGACATGTTTTTGTCAAAATCGTTTGCTATATTTTTTCTTGAAGGTTATTTTTATTTTTATTAATATTATTATTATTATTATTATTAATATTATTATTATTACTAGCCAAGGTACACTCCTAGTTGGAAAAAACAAGATGCTATAAGCCCAAGGGCTCCAATAGGAAACAATAGCCCCGTGAGGAAAGGAAATAGGGAAATAAATAAATGATGAAAACAAATTAACAATAAATTATTTTCTAAAAAAACGGAACAGCGTCAAAACAGATATGTCAAATATAAACTATTAACAACGTAATAAACAGATATGTCATATACAGACTATAAAAAGACTCATGTCTGCCAGTTCAACATAAAAACATTTGCTCCAACTTTGAACTTATGAAGTTCTGACTGATTCAACTACCCGATTAGGAAGATCATTCCACAACTTGGTAACAGCTGGAATAAAACTTCTAGATTAATGTGTAGTATTGAGCCTTATGATGGAGAAGACCTTGCTATTAGAATTAACTGCCTGTCAGGTATTACAAACAGGATAGAATTGTCCAGGGAGATCTGAACGTAAAGGATGGTCAGAGTCATGAAAAATCTTATGCAACATGCGTAATGAACTAATTGAACGACGGTGCCAAAGATTAATATCTAGATCAGGAATAAGAAATTTGATAGACTATAACTTTCTGTCCAACAAAAAAAGATGAGAATCAGCAGCTGAAGACCAGACAGGAGAACAATACTCATAACAAGGTAGAATGAAAGAATTGAAAGACTTCTTCAGAATAGATTGATCACCGAAAATCTTGTAAGACTTTCTCAATAAGCCAGTTTTTATGTACAATTGAAGAAGACACAGACCTAATGTGTTTCTCAAAAGTAAATTTACTGCCGAGAATCACACCTAAGATTTCAAAAGTCATACAAATTTGAAGAAACATTATCAATACTGAGATCCGGATGTTGAGGAGCCACCGTCCTTGACCTACTTACAATCATACTTTTGAGTTTTGTTAGGATTCATCTTCATACCCCATAATTTTGACCATGCACTAACTTTAGCTAAATCTCTATTAAGGGATTCCCCAACCCCAGATCTACATTTAGGGGATGGAATTGATGTAAAGAGAGTAGCATCATCTGCATATGCAACAAACTTGTTTTTTACCCCAAACCACATGCCATATGTATATAGTATGAAAAGTAATGGGCCAAGAACACTACCCTATGGATCACCGGATATCACATTCCTATACTCACTATGACGCCAATCAACAACAATAATTTTCTCATTTATTGTTCTGATTCATTCACCTCACTATACGTTTAAAAAATAAAACTGCCTAACAACATCCTCACGAAAGGCAAAAAATAGAGAGAAAATAATAGCTACTTTCTCCGTCTCTCTTTTCTCTTTTATTCTCTATTCGGCTGACCTAATAAGAGCAAAACGTCTAATGACAACGTTTAACGGCTGGTAACAAGACATTGCCCGTTACATAAGAACAATGCCTTAGAGAAAAGAGAACAATTATATGGAAGATTCAACAGTCAGCAAGAAACCTACGAGTCTTCTTAACTGCGAAACGAATCTAATTAAAGAACTTTTCTATGAAACCCCGAAAAATATCATCTAAACTTGTATTGTAACATAATCTAAGGAAGGCACATAAAGATGATACTATACTGTTGCCCTCATATAGCTTTCACCAGATTTCTAGTCATAAGTAAAGTAATTTTCCGTTTTTGATATTGCCGTTATTTTTACTATTTATTACAGTAACATTCTTACATTCGTAAAATTTATTATCTAAAATTAGTTCCATCGTACTGTTGCTAAATAATAAAAAAAATATATATTTAAAAATTTATGTTTAGAATGATTTTTTTTTTCATAGTTTTACTCTGTAAATGACGTTAATTTTACTTTCACTTATTATGAATGATCCTTTTTCCCTTCGTACAGATGTTGATATTTCTATGATAGGTATGAGGGCACATTTTCTTTATATATAAACTTTTCAAGAAAAATAAAACTTTTTAGTATTGACGCAGAAGGTTACTGAGGATTTCAAAATTCAATTTTGCTATTGATAATTTGAAGTTATTTTGCCGATCTCAGAAAGACTCAGAAGTGAAACTTATTTTGATAAACCCAATATTATTGGTGGTTTTGAATACACACACACACATATATATATATATATATATATAATATAGTATATATATATATATATATATATATATAGTATATATATATATATATATATATTTTATATATATATATATATATATATATATATGTATATATATATATATATATTATATATATATATATATATATATATTTATATATATATACATATATATATATATATATATATATATATAATATATTATATATATGTATGTATATATATATAAATCTATATATATATATATATATATATATATATATATATATATATATATATATATAATATATATATATATTATATATATATACTATATATAATATATATATATATTTCATCTGTAAGCTTTGTGTTACTTGCATTGAATATAGATTAAAAAAACTCACTTAAATAAATGTCAGAAGGGTTCACAAGATTTATAAAGAAAAATTGAGCTGACACAAGTATCTTTCTTATGTTTATCTTAAAAAAAATATTGTATTGTAGCTCCACGAGTATCCTTTTTATGTTTATTTTTAAAAAAAAATAGTATTGCAGCTCCATGATTCGATAATCATATTTAAAAACCAATCAGCCATGAATTGTATTATTGAAAAAAAATTAACACGAGTATAAAATTTTCTTTTATCGCTTTGATAATTATTTGAAGCCTTATAGAGGAGATTCATAATATGAGAGGTCATCTTAGATTCAGAACATGTGTTGACCGCTCTTCGAAATGTTTTGTGGACTTTTTTTTTCAAATGTAAGTTGTAAGGATATTTTTCCCATTCAGAGATAGTATATTCAACAAGGCCTGAAATTGATCCAAAATAAAGGGGCATGGTCATAAAAGTAATTGGTAAAATTTTATTTAAAGAAAAGGAAAATAATTCGCTAGAATATTGGTTACATTTACTGTTTTCGCTTTATACCTAACTATATCATTTGATAGTCTATCTTGCAAAGCTATGATATTCCATTCAGTGGATTATATTTACAACAAGTACAGGGAAAAGATGAACATCTAATAACTGCGACGTGCTAGAATTTCTGTCCTCGCAAATATAAAACTACTACTTATGAATAAATGCTGGTCATTCACGGAGATAGAGATTGGTGTATTACTTTTTGAGTTATCTACTAATGGAGGAATTCTACAAAGTTTTCCATAGCATGCAATGCAGATTGTATGTTCGTCGATAAGCTCTCTCTCTCTCTCTCTCTCTCTCTCTCTCTCTCTCTCTCTCTCTCTCTCTCTCTCTCTCTCTCTCTCTCTCTCCTCAAAACTATTTTTTTTTGGTAAAAAATATAGTTCTACAAATGGGTTGAGGGGATTAATTGCCATTTTTTTTAAATACTGCTCCTAAACTATCTTCTCTCTTTATACACTTATTTCGAGAGAGAGAGAGAGAGAGAGAGAGAGATGAGAGAGAGAGAGAGAGAGAGAGAGAGAGAGATCCATTCACTATTTTTTGTATATAAAAGAATCTATCAAATTTTGCTGCTTCTCTCGTTCATTCCACAGGTTGGAAAATTTCTGATATTCTCCTTCCATCGCTCAAACTTCTGTACTTGGGTTAATCACTCATTCTCATCTAGCGTCAAACAATTATATAATTTTTCATAAAGAAATAGATTATAATAATTATATAACACACTTGAAAAGAGCTCTGGAAATTTAAACAACATTTACTCGAGTGAGTCAAATATCAGACGGTTGAAACCACTAAACATTGC
>NC_090740.1:94495024-94502524 GCF_036898095.1 Palaemon carinicauda | reverse complement strand
CATCTCTTTGTTGATTAAAGTCTAGCTGTCTCTCTATTCGGACTCATATGATCTTTTTATATATATATATATATATATATATATATATATATATATATATATATATATATATATATATATATATATATATATATACGTGTGTAGATATATATATATATATATAATATATATATATATATATATATATAGCATATATATATATATATATATATATATATATATATATATATATATATATATATATATATATTTATTTATAATGCGTAGAATAAACTTATAGGTCTGTAATTTTTCAGGACTTTTGTGTCTTCCTTATTTGTGAATTAATAAAAGGATATTTTTTTTTCTTTTGCTCCCCAGCTGTTTACTCGATATTGTAGACAGTTATTTCATCCTTCAGGAAGAATTCTGAAGTTGTAAATCATGTGCAATAAATGTAAGTGGTATTGTAGCCAGTGATGATAGCCATTTCAAAGCGTTGTAAACGTTTTGGAGGCAGTTGATTGCAAGTGACCGACAAAGTAGAGAAATAATCAGAATAGTGGTATCCCACTGTAGGTTAGGGCACAGGTATCAAGGCCTCACTCTTATGCTACACCTCTGATAACTTTCTAGAATGTCAGTTTAGAGTCAACCTTATATATAGAACATTCTTGCAAGACATATGGAATGGAGTTTAACGGGGTTTAATACTACGAAATCTCCTCCATCTATTATCAAATCAATTGTTTGGTCATCCTCTCCTGCAGATCTACCTCTTTTAATGCCTTTTAATGTTTCTTTTACTTCTCTTATTGCAACGCCTTTTTCCGGCTCCAGTGGGTCCATCATTTCTTTTTGGGAAGTTATTTCTTATATCACTTTTGTATAGTATTATATAGAAATCCTCTGAAATTTTAAACAGTCATTTCCAATTCAGATAATATTTCTATTTTCACCATTTAAAGGAAACATCTGTTGGTTCCCTGTTCCAAGTCTTCTTTTCATCAATTTGATTCTTCTCCCTATCTTTGGTGTTTCCTAATTTTTCGCCTGATTGTGTTTACGAATATCTAATGGCTTTAGTTTGTGTTTTATTTTGGATGACTCTTCTGATCCTGCTACATCTCTTTTGGATTTTACTTCTCTTTCCAATATTTACTTTATTAGGTTTTTGGTCGTTTCTGATAGTTTTTCTTGATCTTGCTTAGTAACTTTTCCACCTATTCTCTTGTGCTGATTCTTATATAAATGTTGAATTACTGTTCATATTCCTTTTCATCTTGTAGCTGGGAGCAACAATTCTGTATTGGTAAACTAAACTCATCAGACCTTTCTATGATGACATGAGTTTTTATATTCTTTTTTTAACATCAACCTTTCTCTCTCTTTCCTTACATATAAACATCTTTAACTAAATTAACGTTTTCACTGAGAATAAAATATATTAAATTTTTCGTTTCCCATTCGGGCTTCTTCGTGCAATATTCTTTTTTTTTTTTTTTATTAAAAGTGTTCATGATTCTAGGATTCTTTCTTTCAGCAATATCTACAAGCAGGTCCCCTCCGTCATCCCTTGTGCCTATTCTAAATTTACCTTCTACTGATTCTTCTCTCATTTTTTTCTTTTTTTTTTTTACCAACCTTAGCATTGAAAGCACCGCAAACAAATGTAAATAGAGTCTTATGTAATTTTCATACTTGTCTCCAGATCTTCGTAAAAAAAAGGTCTATTTATTCTCTTGTATGGGTTGTTATTGGTGCATACGTTTGAATTATTTTTACTTATTAATTTTTATTAAGTTTTGAAAGTAATCCTGCAATTCTATCACAGGTAATCCAAAATTTTTTTTATGTTACCTGCAAGATGTGTATTAACAAGAAAACCCACTCCCCCTTCTTTTTGTTCCTTTTATGTCCTCAAAAGTAACATATAATATATAATATTATGCCCTTATTTTAATTCTATATACAATTTCCTAGCTCTAATAATTTCATCCCATCCTATTATATCCAAATTTATATATTTCACTTTTTTATAGTAATATAGCAAGATCTAGTATTAAAAACGATAGCTAATCCCTCATTGTGGTATTATGGTAGTAACAAAGTGCATGAGAGAGAGAGAGAGAGAGAGAGAGAGAGAGAGAGAGAGAGAGAGAGAGAGAGAGAGAGAGAGAGAGAGAGAGAGAGAGACAGAGAGAGAGAAAGAGAGAGATTTTCATGGATCCTATCAGTCCATTTGAATATTTTAGTCTTTTATGGAGCTCTCCAAACTCATACGATTTCCTCCAGTTTTCCTGATATCAGATGATGTTACAAGAATTTTATTCGTCTTTATATGAAAGACTTCACTGATTACCTTTGGGAATGAGGCTCAGGAGTATGAGGAGAATAATTAAGGTAATGGTGATGATGATTATGACGATAAGTAGGAAGGTAATCTGTTCGTCAGGGGAGTCGTCCACTAATCTATTCATGAGAAAGAAATCTGAAAGGGAGAATGAAATAGGAGCAGTAGAGGGAATTTACGATGCAAAAAATAAAGCGATTTTCTTCAAAGTCAATGCGAAGTCTTAATTTTGGAAAGGCCGCTCATGATTTGTCTGGAACGATTAAATTGTAATACTGTGTAATTGCATATTATCAAAAGTTGTGAAAGAAAAAAAAATAATTTAAATAAACTATAGATATCCGAAGATTGAAAAAAAAAAACGAAAAAAAAATTATCCTAAGACTTTAAAATCTGCTTAGAATTATTATAATGTAACACTGACTCATCAAATATAAAAATTTCGATGGAAATCATGTGTTTTTAATCTCTAATAAGTTCGTGAAATTTGGCGTTAATTATTAACATTTAGCATAGTCGTTTTAAAACTGTTGAAATAAGGTACTTCAGGAAATCACCAAGACGTATGTAAAAATTAATTTCCGTATAATTTATCCTAAAGAAAATTCAAGTTGCTCTCGTGCATATCACAAGTGTAATTATATTATTTTTTCCTTCTACTTTTATCAATTATGTTTTTTTTTTTTTTTCTAAATAATATAAAAGCTAATGACATTATTTATGATTATATTCTTAAGTGTTGTTGTCGTAACATAATTTAAGTATTTAAAGAGATTTTTTGTGCGGTGAATAATCTATAATAGGATGTTTTTTATTCATTTAATTATTGTTCTTTTTGGTCTCTAAATTGTGAAGCTCAAATTTCGTTTATTATAATTTAGTGTCCTTGGAGATAAAGGCGCATTAGTCCAAAGTCCCGCATATTTTTTTTTTACACATAAGTGTTGTTCGTCTAAACAATCACAGATTTATTGATGTATTATCATAATGTCCCAGTCCGTTTAATAACCATTAAAGGTTCTTCTTTTGTCAGCAGATGTAATACAAATTTGTAAAACAAAACAAAAAGATAAGAAAAAAAAATGTAGTATTCTGTATTACTTGTTGATACGAGGGAAATTAAATATAGGGGAAATATGAAGGGAACGGAATACTGAAGTGAAATTTCATGTCGCTGTCATGACCGGTAAATAAAAATGTAAAACTAATTTTTGTGTTTTTTAGTGTGTATAATACATTTCATTAATCAGAATCTTGTAATGAAATGCTGTAACTGATAGTGATTTTAGAAGCCTTTAAAAAAAGAACAATAAAAAAAGACAAAAAAAAAATATTTTTTTTTTCTTTTATTCCTCAGTTCTTGATATTTGAAAGAAAGGTGGGAAAAATTTAATACATTATTTCACGAAAAGGTAATTAGAAATGTTGAAATTAGGGGGAAGATGATGCATTTTTTTTTTTCCAAATATGGTGGTTCTTGTAAAATATTTTTTGAATCATAGGGAAAGTAATTTTGAAAGGAAGTTAAAATGAAGTTCGAAATAATAAATAAGAATATATTTAACCGAGTGTAAAATGAATTACTCACTACTGCCAAACATTCTGTAAGATTTCAGTCATTCACGAAAGCCTTAGAACATTAATCAAACTCCATTATGAGTATTTGTTAACTAAATACCTACCGCACACTAAACTCAATTTTTTTAATTAGGTGCATTTGCACTGACTCGCAGCGGTGCCCTCTCAGCTCGGAAAAGTTTCCTAATCGCTGATTGGTTAGAATATTCTTGTCCAACCATATCAGCCATCAGGAAACTTTTCCGAGCTAAAAGGGTACCACTGCTAGTCGTGGGAAATCTGCTTCAATAAAAAGTATTGACTATAGTGATCAGATATCCTTGTTTAACTCCTGAATCCCCTCTTGAATTATGTATTATTTCTTATTTTGAAATGGGAATTACCCTACAGAAAGATTACCGATATTTTTATTCGTGAAGATGTGAACAGGGCAGTTCACTTTGGAAATCTTATAATAATATTTTGCGTCCAAGAGGTTTTTTATTTTGTTTTCTTTATCGTGAGAGGAACAAACATATATGAGACTGTGTTATCACCAGGCAAATTCTAAAATGCAGTTATCGCGTATGTTCCGAATTCTTTTGATAACAGTATAGCTTTTCATTTGAAGAGACTGGGATTCGATCACAGTATGAGCTGGAGATTATTTTGTTGTCGGACCACAGTATCGTGTTGATTATTCTCTCTCTCTCTCTCTCTCTCTCTCTCTCTCTCTCTCTCCTCTCTCTCTCCTCTCTCTCTCCTCTCTCTCTCTCTCTCTCTCTCTCTGTATATATATATATATATATATATATATATATATAATATATATATATATATATATATATATATATATATATATACTGTATATATATATATATATATATTTATGTATACATGTATTATATATATATATATATATATATCTATATATATATATATATATATATATATATATATATATATATATATATATGTATATATATATGCATAAGACACAAAAGCATTAGATAGAGAGCATTTGGTAATGATGAAATTATGAAAAGTAGAATGCCCTATTCTCTGAAAAGAAAAGTATTTAATGAAAGGGTCCTACAAGGATTTAGGTATGCATAAAAAACTTGGAGCTTTAATAAAGCCTTAGAACAAAAGCTAGCTGTAACTCAAAAATGTAAGGATCATAGAAGGGTATCAACATTGGAAGGGTACTTGGAATTGCTTCAGTAATCATGATTCTTCGTATGAGCAGTACTTGGCCAATGATGAGGGATAAATGGGATTGTAGGAAAAGATGTAGTATTTACAAGAGGACTAATAATCAAGTGGATTTAGTTGGCAATCTAAGAATGTATAGCTAAGGGCAAAGGATATTGTGTTTTCTTGGAGTGGTGAGACTACCATTGTGGTATTCATTTAAAAACATTAGAAAGTTCTTAGTCTATTGAGGGTAGGATAAATGAATGTATGGTGTAGGTAAGGTTTGGATATAAAAAGGAATCAGGGGAAAAATACACTATTTTGGCTAAAGAAAGGAAAAAAAGAAAGAGTCAAAACCTCCTGAAATCATGATATTGAGCATTGTAACATTGATGTCTCAAAAGCTGATCGTCTCTACGTGCAATGGCATAAGAGCTGATGGATAGATGTGTGCAAAAATTTACATAAAACTATATAAGAAAAACAGAGGCATGGGTATACAAAAACAAGCACGGATAAATACAAACACACACACAAACACACACACACACACTCACACACACATATATATATATATATATATATATATATATATATATATATATATATATATACATATGTGTGTGTATGCGTGTATGCATGTATTTATTCATGTGCTTCTGTGTTCGGTTGTTTAGCTTCTAGGTATGTCCTGCACAATCAATATGAAATATATATTTCATGAAGTTTTGAAAGTTCATTAAGACTTCCGGGACTAAGAATATTATCACGCTGCCATGCCGTTGGTTCCCTGAGCCAGTGGGTGACATGAGCATTTATTATGTCTCATGGCAATGCTCTTGCTTAGTTCAACGTCATATTGCCGCAAATTATGGCTGGAAGAAGTAAAAAGTTGGACATTTTCTCTCTCTCTCTCTCTCTCTCTCTCTCTCTCTCTCTCTCTCTCTCTCTCTCTCTCTCTCTCTCTCTCTCTCTCTCTCTTGTAATCAAATATTCTTAAAATTCTTAAAGAAATTCACGAAAATCATAACAGTGTGAAAACTTCTTTCTCTTTCATCAAATTACTATGATTATTCAATGATAATAAAAAAAAAAAAGGGAACATCATTCAACATATCTAAAAATGTTAGAGCTGCCAGCGTGTCCGTATGATAAGAGCTACTACTGCAGATCCCTGAAGCGTAGGATTGGACAATGAACTCACTCTGTACTGTAGATACTATTGAAGACAGCCCCAAAAAGGACTGACGGATTTCTCTAATCCGGTCTAAGCCTTACGGAGGTGTTGGTACATTTTCACAAGGAGATAAAAAAAGGATAAATCTATTGGGACGAGGGGTTATCGAAATAAAGTTAGTTCCCTATGCCATCTCCGTTTGTTTTTGTAGGGAAAGGTGATGTCTAAGTTAAGCTTATTGGTAGAGTTTACTAAACATATCTGAACACAATGTTTTCCATTTACTCTGCCAAAAAGTTCGAAGACTATTATACTTTAGAAAGCTCTTAGCAATAATTGTTTATTTACGTTTTTTACAAGAAAATTCTAGATCGAGAAGAAAGTAAAAATGAAAGATTTAAAATTTTGTACATTGTTATATAATTATTCATTTTCAGAATACAGAGCAACCAATGTTATTTTTTTAAGGTTATGATGCTTGCTTTAACACGTTGAATTAATCGTAACTACAGTATCAGAATGATATTAGAATTAAGCTACCCAATTGGCCTATCCTCCATTTATTGATAATTTGCGTCGTAATAACATAAAAATGCATCTGGAACTTAAAGAGGAGAACTGTGAAGACATTCAGTATATTTTCAGATTACAACGTGACGGTGTAAACACTGATAACCTTGAGGCCATACGAGGTACTCAAGACCTAGCATGATAATGGACGTGGACTAGGAGAAAATGAATGAAAGATCCCGAAAGTGGAAGAGTCTCCCTCCTACCTGGAGCATGTCATTGCTGAGATGTTCCTGAGGATCTATTTCCGTTACTGCGTCCTCCTCAACCCCTTGAGCGAAGGACAAACCATGGTTCAATGATGAATGTAGACGTGCCTATTTTGAGAAGCAGGAGACCTATCATATTTGGAATGGTAACAGATCATATTTCACCTGGAACAACTATATTCAGCTTCAGGCTTTTACTCAGAGAGTTTATGCCTCAACTTAAAAGGAGTACAATGTAACCATAAAAGAAACTCTTTCTGGTACAACTCAGGAACATAAATGGTAGTCTTCCCTTAAATCTGTACTCTTTGGTGTAGATGCAACAGTTCCTACTTTACTTAAACCAGATGGCTCAGTCTCTCACTGTCCAAATAGAAAGGTAACCCTTTTGGCTAATTTTTTTGACAGTAAACAGAGTAATTACATGCTGAGGAATGTAGAGTTGCCTTAACTTCACT
>NC_090740.1:94490024-94492524 GCF_036898095.1 Palaemon carinicauda | reverse complement strand
TCAGAATGATTTATTGTTAATTTGTTCTCATCATTTACTAATTTCCCTATTTCCTTTCATCACTGGGTATTTTTTCCTTGCAGGGGGCCCTTGGGCTTACAGCATCTTCCTTTTCCAACTAGGGTTGTAGCTTCGATAGTAATAATTATAATTATAGTAAAAGGGATATAGATTATCAAGTAATGAAAATAATAAGACTCTCCGGACTAATAATATTATCACGCAGCCGTACCGTTGGTTCCCTGAACCAGTGGGTGACACGAGCATTCATTATATCTCATGGCAATGCTCTCTCCTAATTCAACGTCATATTACCGGAGGTTATGGTTGGAAGAAGTAAAAAGTTCTCTCTCTCTCTCTCTCTCTCTCTCTCTCTCCTCTCTCTCTCTCTCTCTCTCTCTCTCACTCTCTCTCTCTCTCTTCTCTCTCTCTCTCTCTCTCTCTCTCTCTCTCTCTCTCTATTGTAATTCAGTATTTCTTAAATTTTTATCCATATATTCACGTAAATCATTGAACTTTAATAAATCCCTTTTCTCTTATCAAATTACTATGATTATTCAAGAGAAAACAAATTTTGGAACATCTTTCAACATGTTATCTAAATATGTTAGAGCGGCCAACTGTCCTTGTGGCAAGAGCTACTACTGCAGTTCCCTTAAGCGTAGGATTGGACAATGAACTCACTGACTATGTACTGTAGATACCATTGAAGACGGCCCCAAAAAGAACGGACAGATTTCCCTTTCCTGTCTAAGCCTTACGGAGTTATTGGTACATTTTAGTAAGGAGATAAAAAAGGGGAATATTGTGGAGACAGGGGGTTATTGAAATAAAGTTAGTTCCCTATGTCATCTCCACTTGTTTTTGTAGGGAAAGGGGATGTCTCAGTTAGGCTTATTGGTAGAGTTTACGGAACATTTCTGGACAAAATGTTTTCCTTTTGCCCTCTCAAAGAGTTGATGACTAAAGTATATGGTAGAAAGCTCTTAGTAATAATTGTTTATGTACGTCTTGGTACAACAAAATTCTAGATCAGGAAGAAAATAAAAATAAAACATCTTGAATTTTTAACTTTCTAAAGTATTCCTTTATTTTAAGATTACAGAGAATCCACGGTTATTCTGCAAGTTATGATGCTTTCATTAACACGCTGTTTTGATCACAATCACAATATCTGCATATACCAATATGATATTAAAATTAAGCTACCTAATTGACATATCCTCCAGTTATTGATAAGTTGCGTCGTAAAGATATGCAAATTCATCTGCAGGTAAAAGTGCAAGGGGAATTATGTATATATCAGATTGCAACGTAACGCTTTAACAATCATCTTAGGATATACGAGGTACTCAAGACCAAGCACGATAATGGACGTGATAATGTTTTAGTGATTAGACTAAGAAACGTGAAGGAATAGAAAATGAATGGAGAAGTATTGATTTAAAAGTTCAAGATAGAGATGACTGGTGAAATATATGCAACCAAGGCTCTTTACATTAATAGGCGTAGGAGGAGATGCGGACGATGATAGGGTATCATAAATGCTTTTTGGCGATAAGGCGAGGTCCCATGGTCAAATAGAATGATTTTAATGATAAGAGCTAGGAATGAGTTTTCAGTCGGTATAAATTAGAACTAACAGTATAAGAGCTGATAGTATACCCGGGTTTGACCACCCATCAGTTGCACAACAAAGCGAGTGATTTTGTTGTTCTAAGACAGTGATTCCCAACCTTTTTGTGATCGAGTACCACTTTGAAGTCCTGTACTGTCGCCGCGTACCACCTGGTTCCAGAGAAACTAAATTCGATCAGATACCACTTTATTTCAATAATTGTAAAAATAGAACACACAAATTACCTAAGAAAACAACAACTCAATGCGAGGGCTGTATCTGCTTCTTCTCCACCAGCTGGTCAATGCGGGGCATGACTTTGCTCAGAGCACATCGGAAATCATGCCCGGGCGCAGTAAGACGGTTCCGGCTCTTCGACTTGATGGTAATGAAGGCTGAGAACCCCTGCTCGCACTCCCACGTCGAGGGGAAAATCGGTAGCTGGGGAACAGCATGACGGGCTAGCGTCGGGTACGAGGAGGCCATGCTCACACAGAAGTTTAAAGGAGAGCATTTTGTGCGCTTCGTCTTTACTGTCTCGTCAGCCTGGATATCTATGAGTTCCTCTTGTTCCCCGGTTCCAACAGGCAGATCGGCTGGATCAACGGAGAACGGATTGGCGACGTAGGCACAACATGTCACGTCCGGGAAGTAATGCTTCAATTCAGTCTTGAGCAGTGAGAGGTGATGGACGATTTCTTGGGCAAATTCATCAGTGGGCTCCGTCTCAAGGGTAGTCAGGAGTTTGAACATTCCGTAGCGTCTGCTCCCCACGTTCATGACCCCGAAAGTGTTCGCGTACCACCTGGAAGGCCCTTGCGTACCACTAGTGGTACACGTACCACTAGTGGTACGCGTACCACAGGTTGGGAACCACTGTTC
>NC_090740.1:94480024-94485024 GCF_036898095.1 Palaemon carinicauda | reverse complement strand
CCGAAATAAACACACCTAAGAAAGGAGTAATCAACTAAAAAAATTAGATAATAAAATAAACGGATTTTAACATTAAAAGAGATTGAAATGAAAAGTTGAACTTTACACTGAAGACAAGGTTAGGTTAGAGTTTTTTTTCTAATTAATTATATTAAAACGTAATGTGAAATTATCTTTAGAAATTAACGAAAGCTTCATCCTCTATTTCTTTTTATAAGATATCCTCTGTCGAAAAAAGGTGTTATAATTAGTTAGGTACGCTCATACCTCGTTGAAAGTGTACATATGAAGGGTTATTTTTAGGAACATCAAGTTGTTTTGCATGCATCCAGAGCCTTGGATTTTTTTTTTTTTTTATTATTTGCAATATATTATAAGGTAATAATATACGAAAATTACCACTTATCACTTAAAGAACTCACCTTTTCAGTTAGATTTTAAAATCAATGGTTTACTAGTCTGATAGTCTCACGGCAAAATAATGCACCAAATATACGACTTTTGGCATTTATTAAAGCATCTTAGTGAATAACTAAAAGGTTATTGACATAAATTATATTAGGAAGTATGATATTGTAAACTATACTGTATATCATTATCCCGTATTAATAATAACAATACCCGTGCCAAACGTGGTTGTTATATCTATCTGTTTGGATGCCTTATTGATACAAAGAAATGAATCAATGCATTCAGAAATAGATATCACAGAAATAGTAATGAAAGAAAAAAAGTACAATACAGTTCTTAACATAACACCTAAACATAAAAGAATCTTGAAATGTCGGAAGATGCATGTCATTAATTTCAATACCAGTCGAAATTCCAATAAATCCATGCCTCAAGAGACTTCAAATGATTTGTGGGATCCAAGGAAAATTACACCTTTTTTCATACTTCTATCATTATCCTCCTTGTCCAATTGACTTTGTTGTTGGGAGATGCAGACGTTGACAACGACAAATGAGATGTGGACTCTTTAATTATTATCTTCAAAATTTGAAAGTTCCCAAAGTGAAGGCATTCGTTATACAAACGTCATGAAGAGGAAATTGTTCATGTGTCTAATTTCTGAATAAGGAATTGCTGTGTTTATGAATTTGCTGCAACTCTCTCTAAGTATATTAATCCGCTCCGCTTCATCCAATGTCTTGATCTTAGAAACTTATTATTCTTTGATAAAGTTATTTGTTCTCATAATGTAGGATTTTATTTTACCGAACTTCTTCATTATCTTGGAGGTTCGGCTTTACCAGCATTATTATTATTATTATAATTATTATTATTATTATTATTATATTATTATTATTATTATTATATTATTATTATTATTATTATTGTTGTTGTTGTTGTTGTTGTTATTATTATTATTATTATTATTATTATTTTGAATCACATTCTACATTAACTGATGGTTTATAGTGTGAAATCCCATTATTTTCTTCGCAATGTATGCTGCTTCCTGTAGTACGTTCTACAGAAATCCAGGGGATATATCTGCTCCTGTCATATTAAGCTTTCTTTCCAATAACTTATGTATGTTCCCTAGTGTTCCTACGATGATTGGTACCACTTTTGCCCACATATTCCATAGCCTTCAAAATTAAATCCTCAATTCCTAGTAGTTTTCTATTAATTGATTATACATTCTTATGGCATACATTCCTTGCACTTTGTCGAGATCTTTGTTCCATATATTGCTTGTTGAATATATATTGTTCATACGGCCTGGTGTAGCAGTGCCATTATCATCAGTTCAGTTTTCATTACTGGCTAATTCTTCGGTTTATTAGGAAATTTTCATGCATTCTTCTTGTCTCCTTGTTCTCTTCTTATAAACATCTGGATCTTTATCCTCTTTTACCAACTTTTCTTCCAATGCACTCTTTCGCCATTCATCTTCACTGTCTTAAGGTACTACCCCAGTGTTCTACTTTATTTTTTGAAGTTGATATAATCATCTCCAATGATGATTCCATATCCTCCTTTTCAGTATTTGCTCTTGAGGCAGCGCTTAATGCATCTTCATTGCTTTTCTAATATTTCTATCCATGTTGCATAGCTCTTACTTCTTATACTCCACTATTCCAGCACTGCACCTTATTACTGTGCCTGCCCAGGTTTTTATACTCTTTACAATATTTTCAGAATTATGCTTTGACTTTATTATAGCTTTGCGTTTTTTTGATGTATTTTATTCTGAACTTTCCCTTCATCTCACGGCGTTATCTTGCATCTGCTTCTATTACAACAAAATATTTATAGCCTGCCTCATCAATATCATGACATTATGACAGCTTTATCCCTTCCGTCTTTATTATTTTACCTTTTCTCATTGTTAAATATAGCACAATTATCTATTAAAACTCCATTTTTATGTCCCCTAATAAAATTCTTACCATCTGTATTAGCATGTATATTTGCATAGCATCTTTTCCGAACAGCTTGATGTCGTCCATGAACAACAGATACCAACTTTGGTCTTTTCCAGCAATCTTGCCGTGAAAATCATAGCTACTACAAAAAGTAATGCAGATAGTGAGTCTCCTTGAAAGATTCATTTTTGATGTTAACTTCTGCGTACCGTTTTCCGGTTTTGCATTGTAATTTTGAGGTAGTTGCAAGTGCTGCCCTCTGCCCCATATATGTTTAAGCATTTTATTAGCCATATGTGTGGCAATTATTACCATTCAGACTATCAGAACCCGGTCTTTTCAGATTTTACATTTTTTTCTGCAACCTTTTTTCTTTTTTTTGTCTTTTCTTTTCTTGATGAGAATGATGTAGGTTTCTTCCAGGTAGATGTACAGCCTTACGTCGATGACAACTGCCAGCAGCTTGCACATTATTGGTAGGCAGGTAATTGGACTGTAGTTCCTTAGTATCTTTTTTTGGGGGGGGGATCTTTTTTTAATTAAACCTTTCACCCCTGTGGTTATCCATTGAGCTGCTTGAGGATGCTGGACAAATGATCTGCCATTCTTGTATGTAAGGCTCAGATGTTTATGAGCCCATTAACCATGGACTTCATCAAGGACTAATGCTTTTTGAGATTAGATTTTCTTCAGCTGGTTTCTTGAAGCCTTGGTCGCGATATCAGAAAACCTTTGCATAATTTTTCCATTTTTATCACATCATATCTCCTAATGCCATTCTGACCGTTTATTGTGAGCTACTAGGTAATTATATATTCCTCCAAGAGCACATCATATCTTCTGGCAGGAAAACACTGTATTCCTCTTCCTCTCCAATTTACCATTCGCGTAAAGATTACAAAATTATTTCTGGATGCAAAATGCAGTTTCTTAATCATCCTACGACTTTAAATGGGAGAAAGCCATATATATATATATATATATATATAATATTTATATATAAATATATATATATATATATATATATTTATATATATATATATATATATGTATATATATGTATATATAAACACACACACACACACATATATATATATATATATATATGTATATATTTATGTATATTAATATATATATATATATATATATATAAGAAAGAAGATTCAGTAACACTTCTCTCGTGAGAATAAAGATCAACCTCTCAAAGGAAGGAGAATAAAAATATCTATTCTTATCTTTGTAAATATGAGATTCCCTGAGAATACACACACCCATATATATTCATTGTCCAATAAGATAGATAAAGTATTTCTATTTATTCACGAATAACTTCGGTCCTTTTTATCTCTTGATATTTTAGTAGGCCATTAGAAATGGAAATAGCGGAAGTTACTTTCAAAAGCTGGCATATTTTATTCTGTATCGAAAAAGCCAATCTCGATCTGGCGATGGATCTATTAGTGTCTGCGGAGCAGGTGATAGTTACTTTATTGGGCATTTAGTTCACTCATTTCATAGGCCTTATGACCGAATAACGATAGATAGTACTCTTAATGGGACATGTTTCTTTACATCTGCCTGTTGATGATGGAACGATTGGCGATTTATATCCCAAATAATGTTGTTTTACATATCGGGCCTATAGATTACAAGTTATGGCTTACCATGAATCTTTGGATGATATATGAATTGCTAGAGAGAGAGAGAGAGAGAGAGAGAGAGAGAGAGAGAGAGAGAGATGAAATATTTAGTAAGAAGGTAATAAATCATCTTGAATATAGACAATGACGAATGATTAATCAAATAAAAGATAATGATAAAGTAATGGTAATGAAGAAAGATGAAGATAACATAAAGGTATTAAAGTAAGATAGTGATAGCGTAACAATAATAGAAACAGATAGAAAAACTTTAACTTAAAATGCAGTTCCAATATTTTCTTTCCCTTTCAGTGAAAACTGCAAAAGTTAAAAGAGAAATCAAGAATCAGAAACTTATTGGTCAAGAAGATCAGATAAGGGTCCAAGGTCAATAGATAATAGGAAATAAAGTTTTTTGAATTTATTATTTCCACTGCCCGCATATAACAGAGAGAGAGAGAGAGAGAGAGATGAGAGAGAGAGAGAGAGAGAGAGATCTTGTATACTCCTAATTTTTATTTTTATCCTTTATCGTAGAAAATTGTACTAAGAGTACATTATTTCTTTTTAAGAGGTTATTTTAATGAACTTTTTTTGTATTACCTTACCAAATGATAGCAATATCTTTACAGTAATAGTTAACTAAAGACATTACCTTGCCCATATCTTACACTTTTATTGTGCAAGTTAATTCTCTTTTTAAGAGATTCAACAGTTTTTACCTATAAGATACACACATCTTTTGACACTGTCAGTCGAGTGCTTTGAGACTTTGTTCCACTGTGCACTTTTTTTTTTCAAAAGCTGTATTTCGATTAACTTGAATAAATGTATATGTGAAATTGTTCATGTATGGCAACACAACTAGGCGTCTTGTATTTAATTAATTATTTTGTTGTCAGATGATCACTTTACTACAAGCGCAACTAAACCAGGTTTTCTTCGACGAGTGTTTTTATCATTTCTACAGCTATAGTACTCAACA
>NC_090740.1:94462524-94470024 GCF_036898095.1 Palaemon carinicauda | reverse complement strand
CAATACGTCCCTGGGAAAATGAATACCGTTGCCGATGCCCTGTCAAGAAAAACGTTGGCTGCCGTTCAACTGGGATTGGATTACAACGCCCTGGCTGAAGCCCAACGACAGGATCCAGAGTATCAAGCTTGTAGGACATCATGTACGTCCCTCCGTTGGGAAGATTTTCCCCTTGAAGACTCCAACACCACCCTCCTCTGTGACGTCAGTACTGGTAGACCGCGACCTTGGATTCCTGCTCCCATGCGCCGACAGGTGTTTGATTTCATCCACGGCCTTTCACATCCCTCGTGCCGTTCTACTGCACAGCTGCTGAAGGCAAAGTTCATTTGGCACGGCATTTCTAAGGATGCTAAGGATTGGGTCCGCGCCTGCACTTCTTGCCAAACTTCCAAAGTACATCGACACACGGATTCAGGAGTGGGCACCTTTCCTCAACCTCAGCGTCGTTTAGCACACATTCACGTCGACATTGTAGGCCCCCTACCCACATCACAAGGACATCGTTACCTGTTTACCGTCATCGACCGCTCCACTCGTTAGCCTGAAGCCATTTCCATGGAAACTGCAACGTCCGCCTCATGTACATCTGCCTTACTCTCTGGATGGATTTCAAGATTCGGTATCCCTGAGCATATTACTTCTGACAGGGGAACCACTTTCACCTCTCAATTGTGGACGTCATTAGAGAATCTCCTGGGCATCACCCTACATCAAACAACGGCCTACAACCCCGCTGCCAATGGAATGGTTGAACGTTTTCATCGCACCCTCAAAGCAGCTTTGATGTCCCGCTGCAAGGATTGCAACTGGTTTACTGAGCTTCCCTGGGTCCTCCTGGGACTAAGGACCACTCCTAAAGACGCCCTCGACGTCTCGGCAGCTGAGATGGTGTATGGCGACCCGTTGGTCATCCTTGCCGAATTTTTTCCTTCTACAACCTCCTCCGACGATCTCCAGCGCATACGTCACGTCGTGGGAAAATTTACTCCGTGCCGCCAGACTTACAAGCCCCCAGCGAAGCATCACATACCAACGGACTTGCACTCTACAACGCACGTCTTCCTGCGCAACGACACCAGCAAGCCACCACTAACACCCCTTTACACAGCCCCTTTCCTTGTGATCCGACGCAGTCCGAAAGCATTCCTCCTAAACATTCGAGCAAAGAAGACTGGGTCTCCATTGATCGTCTAAAACCTTCTTATCTTCTGCCAGATGACCCGCCTACAGTTCGCCTCTCTAGATCAGGGCGCCTATTTAACATGTACAGTATGTCATTTTTTAGGGGGGGAGCCATGTGCCAAACGTGTTTCACACAATTGTACATAATTCCTTATGTATATATTATGCTCGTATCTTCGCTCTTCCTTCGCAACTAAAACGAACATGAAAATTCATGTCTGGTTTTTCCTCGGTAATATTGTCTGTCTTTTGAACTTGTTCTGTCCTGTTGCTTGAGGTTTTGAATATAAGGAGAATGTTCTACAATAATATAACTCAGTCGTTTCCAACCTGCCTTGAGTTCACAACCTTACTCGGCGCCGTCATAATATATATATATATATATATATATACTGTGTATATATATATATATATATATGTAGATATATATATATATATATATATATGTATATGTATATATAATATATATATATATACCGTTATTAGTTAACTGATAGACCAAAGTCCTTAAATGTATCAAATCAAATGTAGGGTTTTGTCACGTTTCATCACTGTGTTGGGCGGTGCAAATTGGTGATGGTGGCACATATTTTGTTTGATCGCTAACAGCAAGCCAACCCAGCATTGCTGGCCATGCCTAATACATCTTTGTTGATCATGGCTATATGTAAACCTTTTTACCGTTTTTCTTTGGTAAACGAGGTATATATATATATATATAAATATATATATATATTGAGCAGAAATTTTTATTACAATTTAATGTTTCAGAAAAGAAAGGAATAATTACTGGTTTACATTGTCAGAAAGAGCAAAGTATACAAAAGAAAGGGTGAGAACTAAATATCTTATTGCTAGTTCGACGTGTTTTGGCAAAGTCGTTTGCTATATGTTTTCTTGAAGGTTTTCCTTATTATTATTATTATTATTATTATTATTATTATTATTATTATTATTATTATTATTATTATTATTATTATTACTAGCCAAGGTACAACCCTAGTTGGATAAACACGATGCTATAAGCCCGAGGGCTCCAAGAGGAAACAATAGCCCCGTGAGGAGAGGAAATAGGGATATAAATAAATGATGAGAACAAATTAACAATAAATTATTTTCTAAAAACAGTAACAACGTCAAAACAGATATGTCAAATATAAAACTATTAACAACGTAATAAACAGATATGTCATATATAAAACTATAAAAAGACTCCTGTCAGTCTGTTCAATCATAAATCATTTGCTCCAACTTTGAACTTCTGAAGTTCTACTGATTCAACTACCCGATTAGGAAGAGCATTCCACAACTTGGTAACAGCTGGAATAAAACTTCTAGATTAATGTGTAGTATTGATCCTTATGATGGAGAAGGCCTTGCTATTAGAATTAACTGCCTGCCAGGTATTACAAACAGGATAGAATTGTCCTGGGAGATCTGAATGTAAAGGATGGTCAGAGTCATGAAAAACCTTATGCAACATGCATAATGAACTAATTGAACGATGGTGCCAAAGATTATTATCTAGATCAGGAATAAGAAATTTAATAGACCGTAATTTTTTGTCCAACAAATAAAGAGGGAGAATCAGCAGCTGAGGACGAGACGGGAGAACAATACTCATAATAAGGTAGAGTAAAAGAATTAAAACACTTCACCAGAATAGATTGATTACCGAAACCTTAAAAGACTTTCCCAATAAGCCAGTTTTTTTTTGTGCAATTGAAGAAGACACACCCCTAATGTGTTTTTCAAAAGTAAATTTACTGCCGAAAATCACACCTAAGATTTTAAAAATCATACAAATTTGAAGAAACATTTTCAATACTGAGATCCGGAAGACTGAGGAGCCATCGTCCTTAACCTACTTATCATCATACTTGAGTTTTGTTAGGATTCAACTTCATACCCTATAATTTTCACCATGCACCAATTTTAGGTAAATCTCTATTAAGGGATTTCCCATCCCCAGATCTACATCAGGGGATGGAATTGATTGCAAAGTGAGTAGCATCATCTGAATATGCAACAAGCTTGTTTTCTACGCCAAACCACATGTCATGCGTATATAGTATGAAAAGTAATGGGCCAAGAACACTACCCTGTGGAACACCGGATAACACATTCCGATACTCACTATGGTGCCCATTAACAACAATTATTTTCACATTTATCTTTCTATTCATTCAACTCGCTATACGTTTAAAAAATAAAACTGCCTAACGACATCTTTATGAGAGGTACTTCTTTTCTCTCTCTCTCTCTCTCTCTCTCTCTCTCTCTCTCTCTCTCTTCGCTCAGGGTTTCCTCTGTTTTTACACTGAGAAAATATAATAGCTGCTTTCTCCGTCTCTCTTTTCTCCTTTAATCTCTATTCAGCTGACGCAATAAAAGCAAAACGTCTAATGACTACGTTTAACGGCGGTAACAAGAACATGCCTTAGAGAAAAAAAGAACAATTATATGGAGATTCAACGGTCAGCAGGAAACCTACGAGTCTTCTTAACTGCGAAACGAATCTAATTAGAGAACTTTGCTATGAAACCTCGAAAAATATCATCTAAACTTGTATTGTAACATAATCTAAGGAAGGCACATAAAGATGATACTATAATCTTGCCCTCATATAGCTTTCACCCGATTTCTATTCATAAGTAAAATTATTTCCAGTTATGACCAAGGCTATTCTCTGTACCTCTCTTTAAAGGTTTTGAGTATTTCTGTTATTTTTACTATTCATTCCAGTAGTATTTCTATTTTTAAAAAATAAAATTGATGTTTAGAATGATTTTTGTTCATAGTTTTTTACTCTGTAAATGACGTTAATTTTACTTTCACTTATCATGAATGATTCTTTTTCCCTTCGTACAGATGTTTGATATTTTTATGATAGATATGAGGGCCCATTTCCTTCATATATAAACTTTTCAAGAAAAATAACACTTTTTAGTATTGGTGCAGAAGGTTACTGAGGACTTCCAAATTGCATTTTGCTATTGATAATTTGAAATTATTTTGCCGATCTCAAAAATTCTCAGGAGTGAAACTTATTTTGCTAAACCCAATTTTAGTGGTGGTTCAAAATGATAGAGTTAGCAATTTTTTTTTGGAGGAGTAGGTCTGAATATATGGAATACATAAAGTAGTATATTATGCAAATAACTATTCTGTTGTTTTTCCTTTTGTTGTAAAGACTCCACAGGGAAAAGAAGAGGATGGAAATATGTGTGTTTTTTCATAACTAAACTGCAGAACCTGTAGCTTTCTTTCATCATCTGTGGACTTACTAAAGGCTACCGATGATGGACGAAAGCTCTAAAGTTTCCTGCGTAATTTACGTAAATCCACATATTCTTACCCTTGTCTTTCATGGTTACGTAGACGTTTCAGCACTGTAGTATATATATATATATATATATATGTATATATATATATATATATATATAATATATATATATATTATATAATATATATTATTTATATATATATATATATATATACATATATATATATATATATATATATTATATATACAATATATTATATATATATATATATATATATATACATATATATATATATATATATATATTATATATATACAATATATATATATATATATATATATCATCTGTAAACTTTGTGTTACTTGCATTGAATATAGATTAATAAAACACCAAAATATATGTCAGAAGGGTCATCAGAATTATAAAGAAAAATTGAGCTGACACAAGTATCTTTCTTATGTTTATCTTTAAAAAAAATGTATTGCAGCTCTATGATTCGATAATCCCATAATTAAAAAACAATCAGCCATGAATTGTATTATTGAGAAAAATGAACACGAGTATAAATTTTTCTTTTAATCACTTTAACAATTATTTGAAGCCTTATTGAGGAGATTCATAATATAAGAGGTATTCTTTGATTCAGAACATGTGTTGAGCGCTTCGAAATATTTTGTGGACTTTTTTTTTTTTTTCAAATGTAAGTTGTAAGGATATTTTTCCCATTCAGAGATACTATATTCAACAAGGCCTGAAATTGGTCCAAAATAAAGTGGCATGTCATAAAAGTAATTGGTAAATTTTATTTGAAAAAAAATAATAATAGTAATTCGCTAGAATATTGGATACATTTACTGTTTTTGCTTTATACCTAAATATATCATTTGATAATCTATCTTGTAAAAATATGATATTCTATTCAGTGTATTATATTTACAACAAGTACAGGAAAAAGATAAACATCTAATAATTGTGACGAGCTAGATTTCCCATCCTCGCAAAACATAAACTACTACTAATGAATAAATTCTGGTCATTCACGGAGATAAAGATTAATGTATTACTTTTCGAGTTATCTATTAATGGAGGAATTCTAGAAAGTTTTCTATAGCATGCAATGCAGATTGTATGAGCGTTCATACACTCGCTCTCTCTCTCTCTCTCTCTCTCTCTCTCTCTCTCTCTCTCTCTCTCTCTCTTCTAAAAAATCCTTTTTTTGTAAAAAAAAAAAAGTGTAGTTCCACAAATGGGTTGAGGGGATTAATGGTCATTTTATTTAAATACTGCTTCCTGACTATCTTCTCTCCTTATACAATTATTTCAAGAGAGAGAGAGGGAGAGGGAGAGAGAGATCCCTTCACTATGCTTTTGTATATAAATGAATCAATAAAATTTTGCTGCTTCTCTCGTTTATTCCACAGGTTGGGAAATTTCTGATATTCTCTTTCCATCGCTCAAACTTCTGTACTTGGGTTAATCACTCATTGTTATCTAGCGTCAAACAATTATCTAATCCATCATAGAGAAATAGATTATGAACATTATATAAAAGACTTGTATGGAGTTCTGGAAATTGAAACAACATTTACTGGAGTGAGTCGAATATCAGCCGGGTGAAGCCACTAAACTTTGCGACAGATTGAAATTCTCACCGGAAAATAGTGGTTCGTTGTCTATACCCGGACTTTTTCAATTCTTTCGTAATCAGCACTAATAGCTTTGGTTACTGTTATGTTTTACAACACCGAATTAAAAAACTTAACTAAGAGATTCGTATGCATGTTATTATTATTATTATTATTATTATTATTATTATTATTATTATTATTATTATTTGCTAAAGTAAAAACCATTGTTGTAAAACTAGGGTGTCATAGCCCTAGGGGAAATAGTTCAACGAGGAAAAAAAAATTAGGAAACAAATAGAATATTGTGAATAAGTGTAACCTCAAGCGAGAGAACTCTAACCCAAGAAATTGGAAGAGCATGGTACAGAGGCTATGGCACTATCCTACACTAGATAACAATGGTATGATTTTAGAGTGTTCTCTTCTAGAAGAAGTGCTTACTATAGACTCCTCTACCTTTACCAAGAGGAAACTGAACAGTTACAACGGAGTAGTTAACGCCTCGAGTGAACAACTATTTTTTTCGGTTACCTTCATGCTGCCAGGTGTATGAAGAAAGATGTGTGCGTAAAAAATAGGCCAGACTATTCAGTGGATATGTAGGTAAAAGAAAAATGAGCCATAACACTGACAGATCAACTGTAGTACTATGTAATGAATTTTATTTGTTATGCAATGCTTACTTTATCCAGATCTATTCTATATTACATTTAGCTCCTTTTGATTCTTTTTCTTATCGAAATTGTATTGATATGTTTTCGTAAACTTCAATAGTCAAAGAATATTGTCAACATTCTTTTGTAAGATATAATATGAGCACCCAACTGCTGGAGAAATATTTCTTAGCAAACGTGGATTGACCAATAAAAGATATATATAACACTCACTTCTATCAACAATATTCACGATATTGCAATCCCATGATTGTAGACATTCGAAATATCTTCCATTTGCTTTTCCTATTAGCAAGATTTATCCAATCTTCACTCCCGCTACAGAAAAACAAATTATTTTTCAAGATAGAATTCGTAAATAAATTTGCTTTTCTTCATACTGGTGGCTTAGGAATTGGGCAATCAACTGACTTCTAGGAGCACATATATATGTGCAAATATATGAAATGGGTCTTCGGGTTCTGTTTTCTTTTGTCTTTTTAAGAAAGAAATAAGGAATATGTTATAATCTATTGTATAATTACGAGTGTTGCACAATATTCCTAACTATGAGGAAATCCGTTTGACAAGAAAATTTATTTGAATTGATATCTTTCTATATATTTCCTTTGGCGTCTTATATCCAAAACAACACTATCAGTTATATGTTGTTTTTTTCGTTAGCAATTGACCAAAATTTCTATCACTGACTTCTTGTTCACGTTTTCATTTACTTATTATACAAAA
>NC_090740.1:94452524-94455024 GCF_036898095.1 Palaemon carinicauda | reverse complement strand
ATTTATATATATACATATATATATTTATATATATATATATATATATATGTATATACATATATATATATATATATATATATACTGTATATATTTATGTTTATATTGCGTAGAGTAAACTTATATGGCGGTAATTTTTCATCTTTTGTGTCTCTCTTATTCGTGAATTAGTATAACGATATTTTTTTTTCTCCCCAGTTGTTTATCCGATATTGTAGATAGTTATTTCATCCTTCAGGTAGCATTCTGAATGTTGTATATCCTGTGCAATAAATGTAAGTAGTAATGTAGCCAGTGATGATAGCCATTTCAAAGCGTTGTGAACGTTTTAGAGGTAGGTGATTGCAAGTGACCGACAAAGTAGAGAAATAGTCAGAGTAGTGGTATTCCACTGTAGGTTAGGGCACGGGTGTCAAGGCCTCACTCCTATGCTACACCTCTGATATCTTTCTAAAATATCAGTCTAGAGTCAACCTTATATATGGAACATTCTTGCAGACATATGGGATAGAGTTTAACGGGGTTTAATACTACGAAATCTCCTCTATCTATTATTAAATCAATTGTTAGGTCATCCTCTCTTGCTGATTTACCTCTTTTCCTGCCTTTTAATGTTTCTTTTACTTCTCTTACTGCAACGCCTGTTACCGGCTACGGTGGTTCATCATTTCTTTCGGGGAAGTTATTTTATTTATCACTATTGTATAGTATTATATAGAAATCCTCTGAAATTTTAATCACTCCATCTCCAATTCAGATATTTCCATTTTCACCATTTAAAGGAAACATCTGTTGGTGTCCTGTTCCAAGTCTTCTTTTCATCAATTTGATGCTTCTCCCTGTCTTTGGTGTTTCCTCAATTTTCGTCTGATTGTGTTTAGGAATATCTTATGGCTTTAGTTTGTGTATTATTTTGGATGACTCTTCTGATCCTGCTACATCTCTTTTGGATTTTTCTTTTCTTTCCAATATTTTCTTTATTAGGTTTCTGGTCGTTTCTGATAATTTTCCTTGATCTTGCTCAAGAACTTTGCCCACCTATCTCTTGTGATGATTCTTACATAAATGTTGTTGAATTACTGTTCATCTTCCCTTTAATCATGTAGCTTGGAGCAACTATTTTGCATTGGTAAACTAAACTCATCAGACCTTTCTATGATGACATGAGTGTTTATATTTTTTTTTTTTTAATATTAATTTTTCTCTCTGTTCCCTTACATATAAACATCTTTAACTAAATTACCTTTTTTCACTGCGAATAAAATATATTACACTTCGTTTCCCCATTTGGGCTTCCTCGTGCTATATTCGTTTTTTATTGAAAGTGCTCATGCTTTTAGGATTCTTTCTTTCAGCAAATTCTACAAGCAGGTCCCCTCCGTCATCCCTTGTGCCTATTCCAAATTTACCTACTACTGACTCTCCCCCCTCTCTCTTTTTTTTTCTCACCAACCTTAGCATTGAAAGCAACGCAAACAAATGTAAATTAATCTTTTGTATTTTCATAGTTGTCTTCAGATCTTCGTAAAAAAAAGTGTCTATTTATTCTCTTGTATGGGTTGTTATTGGTGCATACGTTTGAATTATATTTACTTATTACTTTTTGTTTAGTTTGGAAATTAATCCTGCAATTCTATCACTGGTAATCCAAAATTCTTGTATGTTACCTGCAAGATGTGTATTAATAAGAAAACCCACTCCCTCTTCCTTTTGTTCCTTTTATGTCCTCGGAAGTAACATACATGCCGTTCTTTTAATTCTATATAAATTTCCCAGCTCTAATAATTTCAGTCCATCCTATCATATCCAAATTTATATATTTCACTTTTTATAGTAATACAGCAAGGTCTAGCATTAAAAAAAACCATAGCTAATCCCTCATTGTGGCATATTGGTAGTAACAGAGTGCAAGAGAGAGAGAGAGAGAGGAGAGAGAGAGAGAGAGAGAGAGAGAGAGATTTTCATGGATCCTATCAGTCCAAATGAATATTTTAGTCTTTTATGGAGCTCTCCAAACTCATACGATTTCCTCTAGTTTTCCTGATATCAGATGATGTCACAAGAATTTCATTCGTCTTTATATGAAAGACTCCACTGATTACCTTTGGGAATGAGGCTCATGAGTATGAGGAGAATAATTAAGGTAATGGTGATGATGATTATGACGATAAGTAGGAAGGTAATCTGTTCGTCAGGGGAGTCTTCCACTAATCTATTCATGAGAAAGAAATCTGCAAGGGAGAATGAAATGGCAGCAGTAGAGGGAATTTACGACGCGAAAATGAAGGGATTCTCTTCGAAGTCAAGCCGAAGTGTCAATTTTGGAAAAGGCCGCTCATAATTTATCTGGAACGATTAAATTGTAATACTGTGTAATTGCATATTATCAAAAGTTGTAAAAGAAAAAAAATACTTTAAATAACTATAAATTTCTGAAGATTGAAAAAAAAGAAAAAAAAATATCCTAAGACTTTAAAATCTGCTTAGAATTATTATAATCTAA
>NC_090740.1:94418012-94433012 GCF_036898095.1 Palaemon carinicauda | reverse complement strand
TGATTATTATTTCTTTACCACTGTGTATATTGTTTGTAGTTACTGAGTAAATTTCTATTTTATTCAGTGTATTTTTATACTTTTACACCAATAAGCCTGGAAATTGACGTTCTATTTTTATTGCATATATATTCAATATATATATATATATATATATATATATATATATATATATATATATATATATATATATATACATATATTTATATATATATATATATATATATATATATATATATATATATATATATATATATAGATATATATATATATATAAATATATATATATATATATATATATATATATATATATGTATATATATATATGCATTTATATATATATAATATATATATATATATATATATATATATATATATATATATATTCATATAAAACATACATTATAATCCTCATAATATATGGATTCCCTCTTCCTCGGGATACTAATGACTTAGTAACCAGCTGGATTCCCCCGTTGGTCTCTGATCCCGAGGGAGAGAGTTTACTTATATTAGGAGGAGTATGATATATGACCTAAATGCGTATGAAAAACGTATAAATGTGCAAAATTAATAACTTAAATATAAACACACACACACACACACACACACACACACACATATATATATATATATATATATATATATATATATATATATATATATATATATATATATATATGTATATATATATATATATATATATATATATATATGTGTGTATATATATATATATATATATATATATATATAGATATATATATATATATATATATATATATATATATATAAATATATATATATATATATATATATATATATATATATATATATATATATACATATATAACCATATATATATATATATATATATATATATATATATATATATATATATATAAAACCATATATATACATATATATATATATATGTATATATTAATAAATATATATATATATATATATATATATATATATATATATATATATATATATATATATATTTATATTAAGCCTCTGCTTGTCCACTTAAAAAAAGGCTTCAAACATGTTCCTTCATTTACGTCTAGGTATGGTCTTTCTTTGCCAGTCAAGAAGCGGAAAAATTTCTTAGTTTTTAAACCCATCGTCTTCTCTTCCTTCCATTGTTCTTTTACAATCTCCGATGACACATTCTGATGCTTTTATTGTCATTATATTATCTGTCATTTTCATTATATGTCCTGTCCATGTCCATTCTCTTTTGTTCCATATTATTGGAATATTAGGTAATTTAGTTTTCTCTCATATCCATCTGCACTTTTTCTTTCTCATAGTGTTATCCCCATCATCATTCTCTCCATAGCTCTCTGAATTGTAACATAGTTATGTTCTAATGCTTTAAGTAGGCTAAGTTTCTGATACATTAGTTAAAATTTGTAGGATCATCTGATTAAATTCTTGTCTTTTTAGAGAAGAGGCGTATTTAGTTGTGGTCTTTAGTCCAAGGAGGACCAAGGGAAGCTGGGCAATTCATTTAGAGTCTCTATGGCTGGACATCAAAGTTGCTCTGAGGGTGGAATGGAAATGTTCAACCATTCAGTTTGATGTAGGGATGTAGGGAGTTATCTGATGTAGGGCTCTTCCTTGGAGATTTGGTAATAATGTCCCCATTTAAGAGATGAAAGTGGTACCCCTGTCAGAAGTAATATGCTCAGGGATTCCAAATCTTCCTATGCAACCTAAGAGTATGGCAGATATACATGAAGTGGACGTTTTGTAAACAATATGTCATTCTAATCGGCGGATATGTAGACAAAGAAAAAACCTACCGTAACCAGAGAGGGATCGAGTTATGTGTTATCTGGTGTAACACATGTGTTTCACAGCGCTCGTAGACTGTAACAGTATTTAGGTTTGTTATGTATCTGCCACCCCACCCCATTGCCCCACACTAATAACAGAACCTGTTCAAGCTTGCCCTTTTTTCATGCATTACCTAGTTATAGTTTTCTTTGACGTACTTGCCTGCATGTACTTGTATACAAGGTAACCTCATTCTCTCCTCCCGCCTCTCTGATATAACCTAACAGCTCAGTTAAGCTATTGGTGATCACTGGAAGAACAGCTTCGTCCCGCATTCTCCTTACTACTGTTCCAATTTTTGATGATACCACTCTCCAACTCTGACTCTTTTCTCTATGCTACATCCATGAAACTTTTGCCCTTCGCCAGTGCATAGGCATTTGGTTGGTTTCAGTGGGCCTGGATTCCATTTTGCATCAAGGGCTGGACTTGCTCAAGCACCAAAGCAGAATATATCCTCCCAGCGATCCCTTAGGGCACTGACCTGGAAACCTCCGATTAGCTCTGAAAACAAGGGGACACCCCAATATAATACGATGACCTCAAACCATACATCCCGGAGCAGTACCTGCCATTGCCAGCCACCTATATAACCAAAATTTTTCAGATCTCTCAACAATTGATGGACCAGAAAGGCTTCACTTAGTTTCAGGGAAATGGCCAGTATCAAGCACTTGCAACCTACCACAGACGGCTCTCTTCGCAAGGTGAGCCTACTTCGTACACTTTGGGTATGGCGCCTAGCTAAATCTGTATGTGCTGCCATCCCTACTGTTTATCTTCTGCCCAAGAAGGACCTGAAGACCATAGTCGATGCCCTCAAGTACAGCCACTTCACCACATTCAAGACCTCAATCAACACCTCCTCTCCTTACGAGGAGGGCAACTATTCAACATCAAACATCTGATCTGGACGTGGTAGGACGGACTTTGGTAGGGCAAAGATGCCCACCCACTGATAAGTGTTTGACAAAATTGCCCACCATACAAATATTCCACCCTTTGCTAAAGGCCCAGTCATGACCTCTCCAGCCACTTACTGATGCCTATCGGCAGCAGTTATGCTGCAACTAATCCAAATTAGCGGCTGCTTTGAGAAAACGTGTGAATGGTTTTCAGTGGCCAAAATGCTTTTGAGTAGGCCATCGCTTGTGGTAGCAATCTCCTCTATCACTAATCTTTTCTTTTTATTTGATGCAGGTACTGACATATGATTTATAGGAGACATAGGTGCCTGTCACACTCCAGGTCAGGAAATACTGTAGTCTGTCTAAGCCTGCCAATAATTGCCTGGTAGCTACCAGTCTATCTGGAATCCCCATCCATGGGTACAATAACCTCCCATTAGAGTTTGTGAGTGTCAAATATCATTAGAAGTTCCTCCTTGCTGATGTCACATTGCCAATCTTTGGTGAAGATATCCGCACATATTTCCAACTCATGGCTGATGTTGCTCACTGACGGTTAGTAAACACAGACTCTTTCTTATCAACACCTTTCATCTTTTCAACCCGACCCTTCAGTCCTTGTCTCTACATCAGCACACTCACTGATGAAGAGGCCCACCTCTTCATGTCTTATCTCGAAGTCTTCAATACAAAAAATTGCTAAACGCTCATAGTTCGTACCAAATGCTGTATTTATCCCCATATCAAAATGACAGAGTCTTCCCGTGATTGCCATATTCAGGCAACTAGCACCAGAACGTTTGGCAGCCCCTGAACAATCGTTTGCCATAATAAAAGAAATTTTCGTTCGCCATTGTTGTCACCCTTGTATATCGGCCTGAAGAAAGGTGGTTCCCTACAGCCGTATGGGGATTTACATAATTTGAATATGTAGACAGAACTTGGTCACTATCCCCTCCCAAACACCGTCGATGTTACCTCCTACTTACACAAAGCGAAGGGTTTCTCTGAATTCAACCTCCTGAAGGGGTGGTATCAGGTGCCCATAAACCAAGAAGACATCACCCACCAACTCCCCTTTTCGATGCATACGACTTAACTTATTCTATTTTGGCTTTCATACTCTGTGGGTATTTCTCAACGCCTAATGGATGGAACCTTAGGGGACATCCTCTTTTACTTATGATATGTTGAGGACATATTTGTTTTCTCTTCCTCCAAAATGGAACACCTTCATCACCTACACATCGTGTTCGACTGCCTACAAAAAAGCAACCTTGTAGTCTGGAAGGACAAGCGCAACTTTTGTGCCATCAAAGTTTTGTTCTTAAGGCACCATATCACTCCTGAAGAAGTCAACCCGCTCCCTGAAAAGATTGTAGCCGCTCAAAGTTTCCAAACTCTTGACCGTCAAAGCACTGCAAGAATTCTTTGGCAAGATCAACTATTATCATCGGTTCCTGAAAACCATTGCCGCCACTCATGGCCCCCTCTATGCCTACCTCAATGGCAAACCAAAAGACCTGAAATTTGGTTGCCTTCAAGAAGCTGCCTTTTGCAACTTAATAAATGCTATCAACCACAGCTGTTATTACTTATTCTGTGCCACATACCCCTCTCCTTCTCTCCACCGATACCAGTGATGTCGCAACTGGTGCAGTACTCGAGTAAGTGGTCAACAGCTCACCTCTCCCATTGGCCTTTTTTCAGTAAGATACTTTCCAAAGGAAAATCTGGCTACTCTAGGCTTGACCTCGAATTACTAGCAGCGCATTTGGCTGTCTGTCACTCTCTACAAATCTTAGAAGGTACACCCTTTGTTATTCATACGCACCACATGCTTCTGGGGCACATCTTCACTCGACAACTCCAACAACCCCCTCCTCTCTCAGGTCGTTACTAGTAGACCACGACCATGGATACATGCCTACATGTACCATCAGGGGTTTGATATCACCCATGGTCTTTTCCATTCATCACTTATTTGGCATGGCATTACTAGGGATGCCAAGGATTATGTCAGTGCTTGTACCTTATGCCAAACCTCAAAAGTACATTGACACACGAATTCAGGAGTGGGCACCTGCCTTCAACCTCATCGTCGTTTTGCCCACATTCACGTCGATGCAGTATGTTCCCTACTACATCACAAGGACATAGTTGCTTGTTTACCGTCATTGACCCTACACTCGTTAGTCTGAAGCCATCCCCACGCCAACTCCAAAATCTGCCTCATGTAGCCTACATCTGCCTTCCCGTCTGGGGAATAGCGAGATTTAGTATCCTTGACCACATTACTCTTGACAGTGGTACAACTTCCACCTCTTAACAATATATATCTTTAGCAAATTTCCTGAGCTTCACTCTGCATCCGACAACTGCCTACAACCCTGGAACTGAAGGAGTAGTTGAACTTTTTATCACACCCTAAAAGCAGCTCTGACTCAGACTTGTTTTCTCAGGTTCCATTGGTCCTCCTGGGACTAAGGATAACTCCTAAAGACGTCCTCGATGTTGTGAAAGCTTGAATGAGGTTTGGTGACTCAATAGTTATCTCATCAGAATTTTTTCTGTTGGCAGTGTCCTCCGACAATCTCCAGTACCTATGTCTCATTCTGAGAAAATTTACTGCATGGTGCTATACTTGCAAGACGCATCAATAATACACATACTTGCAGGTTTGCATAAGGAATCATATATTTTCTTGCGAATTCACACTAGTAAGCCAATGCCCATTACATGGGCCTTTTCCTTATGATTTATCAACAATGAAGGGTTTCCTGATTAATATGTGTAGCAAAGAAGATTTGGTCGTCATTCATTATCATAAACCTGTTTATCTTCTGCAAGATTACCCATATACAGTGCACCACTCAAGAGCAGGGTGCACTATTTCACATATTCATCTTTTTAGGGGGAGAGCTAAATATCCCACATGTTTCACACACGCTCGTACACTTCAACGTATATTCTTTTTTCGTATATCTTGTTCTTCCCCAGTACTGATAACAGAATCTGTTTAAGTTTGCTTTTTTTATTCATTAACTGTTTGAATTTATTTTTTTATTTTTTTACGTTCTTGTAAGCAAGTACTTGTATATAAGCTCATTTTTTTATTAATATAGTTCGCTTGTGTTCCTCTTACCTCTCTGTTATAACCTATTTGCTCAATCGCGCGCTGGCCAATCAAAGTACCAATTAACTCTCTAGCCGTAGTATTTCAAAGGGTGTCTGGTGCTCTGATCAGCCAACTAGCTAAAATTATGACTCTTTTAAAATGATTGAAGAGCACTTTTATAGCAAATGGGTATGGTAATAGTTTTCTTTTATATAATGATCTTAACAGGAACTTTGAAATAGAAATTGTATGACATACCATTTTCTTATTAGGAAATTTGTCTTTAAAATCAAAACTTAAATGTGGTTTCCTGAAATTTTGGAGAAAATATAATTAATTTTTATATTTAACTGGAGTGCATAGATTAGGGATGATATTATTTTTTAAATTTCAAAAAACTTGTTTAAAATGCCATTAGGATGACATGCATTAAATGCATGTTTAGTCTTAACGAAACGGTTGAAATGAGTTTTGGCAATAATCTCATTGGGATTGATTCAGTGAGTGAGTCAATCGATATATATATATATATATATATATATATATATATATATATATATATATATATATATATACATATATATATATATATATATATATATATATATATATATATATATATATATATATATATATATATATATGTATATATATACATATATATATATATTTATATATAAATATATATATATATATATATATATATATATATATATATATATATATATTTATATATATATATATATATATATATATATATATATATATGTATATATATATATATATATATATATATATATATATATATATATATATACATATATACATACATATATATATATATATATATATATATATATATATATATATATATATATATATATATATATATATATATATATAATATCATTCTGGCTCTTTATTGACGACACACTTTAATATATGATATTTTCTTTTTAGATCGTACTTTTGATTAATTTTTATATTTAAACTCTATCTAGCTCTTATTGATTGCTGCTGAAATTCAAGTATTAAGTTTAATGGAATTTCGTATGTTGATATAAGGTTTAAATTATATCAAAGATATCTTTAATCACACGCACTATTACATCAGCCTAGATTAGTTAGTGAATCAGTTGTTAAGAGTAATAAATTGTATATTGAATGGTCAAATGTGTCAAATTGGGAGAACCTTTGCTTTACCTCAGAGGAAAACCTTTTCAATTATCAAGATGATAGATCGTCTCCTTAACATCTGGAGAGGAAATTAGAAGATCGGTTAAGGGTTAAGGTTATATAATAATAAACGGATGAATTTATAACCCATATTACACAAAACACTATACAGTATGGAGCAAATAAATAAAAATGAACTCTTTTTTTTTTTTCTCAACATGTATTATAAGAACGGATTTGTGGCATCGTTAGTTTTGGAAATTATTATCTTTATTTCTAAATGTGTCTTGAAAGGTATGCTGGTTATCAATCTTGCCATAAATAGCAAGCAGTTCTGTGCAAGAATTAATAGAAAGGTGCGAAAGTTGAGTACTATAGCTGTAGAAATGATAAAAACACTCGTCGAAGAAAACCTGGTTTAGTTGCGCTTGTAGTAAAGTGATCATCTGACAACAAAATAATTAATAAAATACAAGACGCCTAATTGTGTTGCCATACATGAAAAATTTCACATATACATTTATTCAAGTTAATCGAAATACAGCTTTTGAAAAAAAAAATGCAGAGTGGAACAAATTCTCAAAGCACTCTACTGACAGGGACAAAAGATGTGAGTATCTTATAGGTAAAACTGTTAAATCTCTTAAAAAGAGAATTAACTTGCATAATAAAAGTGTAAGATATGGGCTAGGTAATGTCTTTAGTTAATTATAACTATAAAGATATTGCTATCATTTGGTAAGGTAATACAAAAAAAGTTCATTAAAATAACCTCTTAAAAAGAAATAATGTACTCTTAGTACAATTTTCTACGATAAAGAATGAAAATAAAAATTAGGAGTATACAAGACCTTTCTCTCTCTCTCTCTCTCTCTCTCTCTCTCTCTCTCTCTCTCTCTCTCTCTCTCTCTCTCTCTCTTTCTGTTATATGCGGGCAGTGGAAATAATAAATTCTAAAAATTTAATTTCCTATTATCTATTGACCTTGGACCCTTATCTGATCTTCTTGAAGAGAAACTTTCGGATTCTTGATTTCTACTTTAGCTTTTGCACTCAACACTGAATGGGAAAGAAAAAATTGGAACTGCGTTGTAAGCCAGAATTTCTCGATCTGTTTCTGTTATTGTTACGCTATCAATATCTTACTTTATTACCTCTATGTTATCTTTATCTTTCGTTATTACCTTCACTTTATCATTATCTTTTTATTTGATTGATCATTCGTCATTGCCTATATTCAAGATGTTTTATTACCTTCTTACTTAATATGTCATCTCTCTCTTTCTCTCTCTCTCTCTCTCTCTCTCTCTCTCTCTCTCTCTCTCTCTCTCTCTCTCTCTCTCTCTCTCTCTCTCTACCAATTCATATATCATCAAAAGATTCATGGTAAGCCATAACTTGTAATCTATAGGCCCTATATGTAAGACAACATTATTTTGGTATATAAATAGCCAATCCTTCCATCATCAGCAGGCAGAAGCAAAGAAACATGTCCCATTAAGAGAACTATCTATCGTTATGCGGTCATAAGGCCTATGAAATGAGTCAACTAAATGCCCAATAAAGTATCTATCACCTGCTCCGCAGACACTATTAGATCCCTCGGCAGCTCGAGATTGGCTTTTTCGATACAATAAAATATGCCAGCTTTTGAAAGTAACTTCCGCTACCTCCATTTCGAATGGCCTACTAAAATATCAAGAGATAAAAAGGACCGAAGTTATTCCTGAATAAAGACTGAGAATACTTTATCTATCTTAGTGGATAATGAATATATCTGGGTGTGCGTATTCTCAGAGTAGCTCATATTTAGAAAGATTAGAGTAGATATTTTTATTCTCCTTCCTTTGTCCTTCCTTTGAGAGTTTGATCTTTATTCTCACGAAAGAAGTGTTACTGAATGTTCTTTCTTATATATATATATATATATATATATATATATATATATATATATATATATATATATATACATATATATATATATTTATATGTATATATATATATATATATATATATATATATATACATGTATATATATATATATATATATATATATATACATGTATATATATATATATATATATCTATATATATATATATATATATATATATATATATATATATATATATATATATATATATATATATATATATATATGGCTTTTTCCCATTTAAAGTTGTAGGAAGATTAGGAAACAGGATTTTACATCCAGAAATAATTTTGTAATCCTTACGAGGATGGTGAATTGGAGAGGAAGAGGAATGCAGTGTTTTTCCGCCAGAAGATATGATGTGCTCTTGGAGGAATATGTAATAACCCAGTAGCTCACAATAAAAGGTCAGAATGGGATCACGAGATAAGATGTAATAAAAATGGAAAAATTAAGCAACGGTTTTCTGATATCGCGACGAAGGCTTCAAGAAACCAGCCGAAGAAAATCAAATATCAAAAGCACTAGTCCTTGATGAAGTCCATGGTTAATGTCTCATAAACATCTGAGCCTTACATACAAGAAGGGTAGATCATTTGTCAAACATCCTCGAGCGGCTCAATGGATGACCAAATAGGTGACAGGTTTAATTAAAAAAAGAAAAAAAAAGAGTAAAATAGTAAGCAACTTCAGACCAATTACCTGCCTACCAATAATGTGCAAGATGCTGGCATTCGTCATCAACGTAAGGCTGTACATTTACCTAAAAGAAGCCTACATCATTCCCGTCAAAAAAAAAAAAAAAAAAATAATAATAATAATAATAATAATAATAATAATAATAATAATAATAATAATAATAATACAGAAGATAGTGTAAAATCCTAAAAGACCAGGTTCTGATAGTCAGAAGGGTAATAATTGCCACATTCATGGCTAATAAAATGCTTAAACATATATGGGGCAGAGGGCAACACTTGCAACTTCCTCAAAATTACAATTCAAATCCGGAAACCGGCACGCAGAAGTTGACATCAGAAATGAATCTTTCAAGGATACTCACTATCTGCATTACTCTATGTAGTAGCTATGATTCTCACGGCAAGATTGCTGGAAAAGACCAAAGTTGGTATCTACTGTTCATGGACGACATCAAGATGTTCGGAAAACATGCCAAGGAAATATACATGCTATTATACATGGTAAGTATTTTATTACAGGACATCAAGATGGAGTTTTAATAGATAACTGTGCTATATTTAACAATGAGAAAGGTGAATTAGAAAGGACGGAAGGGATAAAGCTGCCATAATGTCATGATATTGATGAAGCAGGCTATAAATATTTTGCTGTAATAGAAGGAGATGCAAGAAAACACCGTGAGATGAAGGGAAAGTTTAAAATAAAATACATCCAAAAAACGCAAAGCTATGATAAAATCAAAGCATAATTCTGAAAATATTGTAAAGAGTATAAACACCTGGGCAGTGCCAGTAATAAGGTGCAGTGCTGGAATAGTGGAGTGTAAGAAATCAGAGCTATGCAACATGGATAGAAATACTAGAAAAGCAATGAACATGCATTATGCGCTGCCTCAGGAGCAAATATTGAAAAGGAGGATATGGACTCATCAATGGAGATGATTATATCAACTTCGAAACTACAGTAGAACACTGGGATAGTACCTTAAGATCAGTGAAGATGAATGGCGAAAGAGTTCATTGGAAGAAAAGTTCGTAAAAAAGGATAAAGATCCAGATGTTTATAAGAAGAGAACTAGGAGACAAGAAGAATGAAAACGAAAAGCAATGCATGAAAAATTCCTAATAAACCGAAGAATATGCCAGTAATGATACATGACATTGGCTACAGAAAAGAAAACTTAAAACGAAAACTGAAGTGATGATAATGGCACTGCTAGACCAGGCCGTAAGAACAAAATATATTCAACAAGCAGTATATGGAACAAAGCTCTCGACAAAGAGAAAGAAATGTATGGCATAAGAATATATAGTCAATTAATAGAAAAATACTAGGACTTGTGGATTGAATTTTGAAGGCTATGCAATAGGTGGGTAAAAGTGGTACCAATCATCGTAGGGACACAAGGGAACATACTTAAGTATTTGGAAAGAAAGCTTAATATGACAGGAGCAGATATACCCCCTGGATTTGTGTAGGAGAGCGTACTACAGGGAGCAGCATACATTACGAGGAAAATTTCACACTATAAACCATCAGTTACTGTAGACTGTAATTCATAATAATAATAATAATAATAATAATAATAATAATAATAATAATAATAATAATAATAATAATAATAATAATAATAATAATAATAATAATAATAATAATTCTGGTAAAGCAGAACCTCCGAGATAATAAAGAAGTTCGGTTAAATAAAATCCTACATTATGAGAACAAATAACTATATCAAAGAATAATAAGTTTCTAAGATCAAGACATTGGATGAAGCGGAGCGGATTAATATACTTAGAGAGAGTTGCAGCAAATTCATAAACGCAGCAGTTCCTTATTCGAAAATTAGACATACGAACAATTTCCTCTTCATGGCGTTGTATAACGAATGCCTCCCCTTTTGGAGACTATTTCAAGTTTTGAAGAAAGTAATTAAAGAGTCCACATATCATTTTCTCGTTGTCAACGTCTGCATCTCCCAACAACAAAGTCAATTGGACAAGGAGGATAATGATAAAAGTATGAAAAAAGATATAATTTTCCTTGGATCCCAAAATTCATTTGAAGTCTCTTGAGGCATGGATTTATTGGAATTTCGACTGGTCTTGAAATTAATGACATGCATCTTCCGAAATTTCAGGATTCTTTTATATTTAGGTGTTATGTAAAGAAATGTATTGTCCTTGTTTTCTTTCATTAATATTTCTCTGATATTTATTTCTGAATGAATTGATTCATTTCTTTGTATTAATAAGGCATCCAAAGAGATTGATATAAAACCACCTTTGGCAAGGCCATTGTTATTATTCATACGGGATAAGGATATACAGTATAGTTTACAATATCACTTCCTAATATAATTTATGTCAACGATCTTTTAGTTATACGCTAAGATGCTTTAATGAATGTCAAAAGTCGTATATTTGGTGCAATATTTTGCCGTGAGACTATCAGACCAGTAATCCATTGATTTTAAAATCTAACTGATAAGGTGAGCTCTTTAAGTGATAAGTGGTAATTTTCGTATATTATTACCTTATAATATAATGCAAATAATATTAATAAAAAAAAAAAAAAACCAAGACTCTGGATGCATCAAACAACTTGATGTTCCTAAAAATAACACTTCATATGTACACTTTCAACGAGGTATGAGCGTACTGTATACCTAACTAAATATAACACCTTTTTTCGAAGAGGATATCTTATAAAAAGAAATAGAGGATGAAGCTTTCGTTAATTTCTAAAGATCATTTCACATTACGTTTTAATATAATTAATTAGAAAAAAAACTCTAACCTAACCTTGTCTCCAGTGTAAAGTTCAACTTTTCATTTCAATCTCTTTTAATGTTAAAATCCGTTTATTGGATTACCTAATTCTTTTAGTTTATCACTCCTTTCTTAGGTGTTTTTATTTTGGATTCATCCATTGGATAATTGAAGTTTATACATTTTTTTTTTCACTAATCTAAGATCCTCTGTTATTTCCAAATGTCACAGCCATCTCATTACACTTTGATTTGCCTTTCACTTCTTTTGCTTGTGTGCAAGCCATTTCTTAATTATATAGCTCTTGTAGTGTCTCATACTAAAACTTTTCCATACATTTAAAAATATCAATATAACTTAATTCATATATAAATGTATTCTCGTCCATAGCCACACCAAGTAAAGAGATTTTATTTTTCTAATTTTCATGTTGAACTTCGTTCCACTTTACATAACATTTAAATTTTGTATGATGTTTGTCCATTTACAGTGTTAAAAATTACGTCATCTTCTCTAAAGTAATTACGCGTATGATAATCCTAATAATATCTTAATTACGAAATTACTCAGGGATACATCTTTTGTCTGGTAAGCAAATGTCTAGACCTCTAGTTGTCTGGCACGAAACTATCCAGGACGTACACTTAGATTCAAAAGTCCGCCAACACTCATGGAGAATCGCTCGTCAGAGGTCTCTAGCGTTACCATGACAAAATAGATAAAGAGTTGCATTTCTTACTACTTCTTAGGAAATAGGCGGAGCCTTGTCCAAGCTCAGCGAACGCTGGAAAATATTAAAAATCTTGTTGCCATATTTTATGCTGTGGTATCATTTGACATCTCAACTATCCAATACAAATACACAAAACACACACACACAAAATATATATATATATATATATATATATATATATATATATATATATATATATATATATATATATATGTATATATATATATATATATATATATATATATATATATATATATATAAATCTAGAATCTGTATAAGCATGTAGAAATTAATGGAGTGGCATAACTTAACAATTCCTTCCGTTAACAGCTACATTGGATTGTTCGGAGATCTGACACTAGTCTTGTTCCGGTTTCATTTATGGCTCGATGCTGTAAAGTATTCATAAAGACGGCATAAATGAGTTATACGAGCCTTGAGGTCAATCAGAGAGAGAGAGAGAGAGAGAGAGAGAGAGAGAGAGAGAGAGAGAGAGATTACAGTAGTGAATGTAGTAATTGTTTATCCTGTAAATTGATTTCTAGACAGGAGAAATTTTCGCTTGATATTGCAATGTCTCAAATAAAAATTATTGTATTATGCTTCCAAAAAATTAGTTTTAGAATGCTAAATTGATTTCTAAAGACTTTCATAGGCCTTTAGATATTAATAGATAGGAACATTTTGGAATACATAAGGATACTTTACTGAAAAATATTTCCCAAGTCATTCAGATTCAAGGGGATGTGCCATCTCAGTCTTTAGTTCGCAACCCGCTTGCCCTTTATTCATAAAAGTTTTTACTTTTCCTTTTTCGCCCGTATTTGTTGCTAAGAACGGTTGGCATTGACATTTAAATTAGAATTTTAAATATATACTGTAAAATCTTTGCTGTGTTGCTAATTCAATCTTTATTACAAGAGCTATAATTTGCTTGATAAGTACTGAGGCCCTATGACAAAATTGGAGATAGTTATCATCGAGTAGAGATAACGGGATTATTTTGTTGGACTTAAATGCTCATCTACATAATGGTAGATTTTGGAAAAATAATAGCTGTAATTAGAGAGTCGTTGTCTTATGAGTGTTTGAGGGATTCGTTAGAAAGAATCCTTATACCAACATTTGTCCGGCTCGAAGTTATACTATTTAGTTACTATAGATCATTATGTTCTGTAGTCCTCCATATACCACAAGTTTTCCAATTAATATGCTCATTACGAAAGTACGATGTAGGATAATTTACCCGTTTGCTTTAAAATCAACCAAGATATTTTCGTTAACTGGAATAATTATAGAGGAATGGGATTGAAATTGTATAAAAAGGTGAGTGAAATAGTGCTCAAAATGCCTTATTTTCTAATCCAGCTAAGGAATATCTCGTCTTGGCTTCACGGAAATTTCGAAAAGTTCCAGGTTCGAATGGTCAAGTGAAGGTGTTTCTTGCTGCCGCTCAGGAGAGATTTCTTTTCTGGAGGAATAGTGAGAAACTAGGAACTAAAATTGACGGCCTTAGATGAATAACGGCGAACAAGGCAATTTATCTGAAAAATACCGAGTATGTTTAATAAACGAATGAATAAAGAATGAATGAAAGGAACACAAATGGGAACTTGATCATGGAGACTTACGCCTATTTGAATCACTATTATTAGAAGTCAGCGTAATCAAGCTACGTAATTTTGTGAGGATAAAGCTACTAGTAATTACATAATCACTGATGCCCCCTGCGATTATATTTTTTTGGAAAATTGGAGAATATATTACGGGAAAATTAGTATTTCTTACTTTCATTACAAAATCTTGGAAAATTATG
>NC_090740.1:94400512-94410512 GCF_036898095.1 Palaemon carinicauda | reverse complement strand
ATCTATCTATCTATCTATCTGTCTATCTATCTATCTCTTGGCCTTGCCTCTTATATGATCTAGTTTTCTTATATTTTTTGGCAATTCTTGCTACTTGATGCGAGGTCAAAGGAGCTTTACATCCCTAAAATCGTAATGGTGGTTTATCGATATTATTTGATGTCTTTACAAAAACTTACAATGACCCTCCTCGACGTACAGCAATGCCGTCTTAACCCAAAGCGTTGCCAAATGCTTCTTTATCAATGATACAGAAAATGTCTTCGTTGCCCTCAGTATCTCGGGTCAAAACAAATGTGCCTTTCACTAGTACGTCCTACTACGAAATAACTTTTGAAACAACAAAATCACTCGCTTTGTTGTGCAACTGATGGGTAGTCAAACCCAGGTATACGATCAGCTTAAACTGTCGGTTTTAGTTTGTACGGATTGAAAACTCATTACTAGCTCTTATTGATAATACCTTTCTATTCAACCATGGGCCCTCGCCTTATCCCAGAAAGCCTTTATGATACCATATCATCGTCAGCATCTCTTCCTACGCCTAATAATGCAAAGGGCCTTGGTAAGATTTCACCAGTCGTCTCAATGCTGATCTTTTAAATCAATAGATTCCCATTCATTTTCTATTCCTTCACGTTTCTTAGTCTAATCTGTAAAATAATATCACTGTGCTTGGTCTTGAGTACCTCGTATGGCCTAAGATGATTGTTAAAGCGTCACGTTGCAATCTGAAATATACATAATTCCCCTCGCACTTTTACCTTCAGGTGAATTTGCATATCTTTACGACGCAACTTATTAATAACAAACTAATATCATATTGGTATATTCAGCTATAGTGGTTGTGATCAAATCAGCGTGTTAACGAAAGCATCATAACTTACAAAATAACGGTGGTTTATTTGTAATCTTAAAAACAAGAATACTTTTAAAAGTTGAAAATTCAAGATATTTTATATATATTTTCTTCTTGATCTAAAAATTTGTTGTACCAATGCGTACATAAACAATTATTGCTAAGAGCTTTCTGCCATATATTTTATTCATCAACTCTTTGAGAGGTAAAAGGAAAACACTTTGTTCAGATATGTTTCGTAAACTCTACCAATAAGCCTAACTGAGACATCCCCTTTCCCTACAAAAACAAATGGAGATGGCATAGGGAACTAACTTTATTTCGATAACCACCTCGTCACCACAATATTCCCCTTTTTTATCTCCTTACGAAAATGTACCAATAACTCCGTAAGGCTTAGAAAGGATAAGGGAAATCTGTCCGTTCTTTCTGGGGCCGTCTTCAATGGTATCTACAGTACATAGTCAGTGAGTTCATTGTCCAATCCTACGCCGTGGGGAACTGTAGTAGTAGCTTTTGTCACAAGGACATTTAGCCGCTCTAACATTTTTAGATAATTGTTTAATGATGCTCCAAAATTTGTTTTTATTGAATAATCATATTAGTTTGTTATGAAAAAAGGGATTTATTAAATTTACATGATTTACGTAAATATATGGATAAAAATTTAAGGAGTATTTAATTACAAGAGAGAGAGAGAGAGAGAGAGAGAGAGAGAGAGAGAGAGAGAGAGAGAGAGAGAGAGAGAGAGAGAGAGAGAATATCCGACTTTTTACTTCTTCCAGCAAAAACTTGCGTCAATATGACGTTGAACTAAGAGAGAGCATTGCCAAGAGACATGATGTATGCTCGAGTAACCCACTGGTTCAGGGAACCAACGGCATTGCAGCGTGATAATATTATTACTCCGGAGAGTCTTGATATTATTATTATTATTTCAATTACTTAATAAGCTATATCCTTTTTATTATTATTATAGTTATTGCTATCCAAGCTACAACCCTAGTTGGAAAAGGAAGATGCTGTAAGCACAAGGGCCCCTACAGGAAAAAAATTACCCAGTGATGAAAGGAAATATGGAAATGAGTAAATGATGAGAACATATTATCAATAAATCATTCTGAAAGCAGTAACAGATATATCTTATATAAACTATAAAAAGTCTTATGTCAGCGTATTCAACAAAAAAATATTTGTTGCAACTTTGAACTTTTAAAGTTCTAATAATTCAAGTACCCGATTAGGAAGATCATTTCACAACTTGGTCACAGCTGGAATAAAACTTCTAGAATACTGTGTAGTATAAAGCCTTATGATGGAGAATGCCTGACTATTAGAATTAACTGCTTGCCTAGTATTACGAACAGGAAAGAATTTTCCAGGGAGATCTGAATGTAAAGAATGGTTAGAGTTATGAAAAATCTTATGCAACATGCATAATGAACTAATTGAACGACGATGCCAAAGATTAATATCTAGAGCAGGAATAAGAAATTTAATAGACCGTAAGTTTTTGTCAAACAAATTAAGATGAAAATCAGCAGCTGAAGACCAGACTTGAGAACAATACTCGAAACAAGGTAGAATGATAGAATTAAAACACTTCTTCAGAATAGATTGATCATCGAAAATCTTGAAAGACTTTCTCAATAAGTCAATTTGTTGTGCAATTGAAGAAGACACCGAAATAATGTGTTTCTCAAAAGTAAATGTGCTGTTGAGAATCACACCTAAAATTTTAAATGAGTCATACAAATTTGAAGAAATATTATCAATACTGAGATCCGGATTATGAGGAGTCACTGTCCTTGACCTACTTACAATTATACTTTGACTTTTATTAGGATTCAACTTCATACCCCATAATTTGTACCATGCACTAATTTTAGCCAGATCTCTATTAAGGGATTTTGCAACCCCAAATCTAAATTTAGTGGATGGAATTAATGCAAAGAGAGTAGCTGCATACACAACAAACTTGTTTTCTAGACCAAACCACATGTCATGTGTATATAGTATGAGAAGTAATGGGCCAAGAACACTACCCTGTGGAACACCAGACATTACATTCCTGTACTCACTACGGTGCCATCAACAGCAACTCTTTGAGATCTATTACTCAAAAAATCAATAATAATAATGCGAAAAAATTACCCACCCACTCCCAACTATTTCAGTTTGAAAACAAGGGCCTCATAATTAACACGGTCAAAGGTAGCACTAAAATCAAGGGATATCCTACTAACTTCCTGACCACAATCAAGGGATTTCTTTACAGCAATGGAGTTTGTATGAATGGCATCACATGCTCCAAGGCCTTTATGAAAACCAAATTGCAAACTACGGAATAGATGATTACCTTCAGTAAACTTATTTAGTCATTTTGCCAAACAACGTTCAAAACCTTTAGATAATATATGAGTTATGGAAATTGGGTGGTAATCAGTTGGACTTGAGCTACCACAAACACACTTACATAAAAAGTAACATTACCAATTCTCCAACAAGTGCTAAAAGCTCCTCTTCTTGCTAAATTGCGCAAAGTAACAGATACCTTTGGAGCTAGGAGATCTGCTGTCTTTATAAAAAACAAAGGGAAAATACCATTTGGATCTACACCTCCATAAGCATCAAGGTCCATCAACAGAGCTTTAATTTCACGAGAGCGAAAAGCTAAACTAGTTAGTTTAGCCTCAGGAAAACAAAATTGTGGATGTTCAAGTTTTTCATTACTCTGTTTACTGTCAAAGACAGCAGCCAAAAGGGTTGCCTTTTCCTTTGGACAGTGAGTGAATGAGCCATCTGGATCAAGTAAAGGAGGAACTATTAAATCTACACCAAAGAGTGCAGATTCAAGGGAAGACTCCCATTTATGTTCCTGAGTTGTACCAGAAAGGAATTCTTTTATGGTTAAATTGTATTCCTTTTCAGTTGAGGCATAAACTCTCTTGGCAAAAGCTCGAAGCTGAGTATAATTATTCCAGATGAAATCTGATCTGTTACCCATCCAAAGATGATAGGCCTCCTGATTCTCCAAATAACCACGTTTACAATCATCATTGAACCACGGTTTGTCCTTCACTCGGTACCTTAGCACACAAGAAGGGATACGCCTATCAATTATGGTGACTAGATTTCCATTAAAAGGGACAACAGGATCAACACTACTATGTAACTGTCACCAACTCAAGCACAAAAGATCATACAAAATCCCATTCCAGTCTGCTTGAGATTTCATATAAATTTTACAAGAGTATGCTATATCAGGGACAGGCTGCTCTGTCTACACTACTAATGAAATCAAGGCATGATCAGATTTCCCGACTGGAGAACCAACCTTACTAGTTATAATCCCAAGGGCGTCGGTATATACGAGTTCGAAGCAACTACCAGATGTGTGAGTAGCTTCACTTATGATTCACTCACAGAATGATTCAGAGGCAAAGTCTGAAGCTCTTAAGCCATGGTGATCGGTAGGAGAGATGGAACTTAACCACTCCCTATGGTGAGCATTAAAATCACCAACAAAGACAAAAGATCCCTTTCTATCATCTTCTTGTATCCTAGCCATAATGATAAAAAGACAATCGAAGATAGAATCCTCCATGTCTGGATTCCGGTAGATGGAACACAAATAAAAGTTGTAATGCCTGTCACAAACTTTTATTACCTGAATCTCATGACATCCACATTCATAGCAGGACTTATGAGAAGAAGGGTACTCGGGTCCTAAAATGCACCGGCATTCCCCTAGACCTAGGGATGGAATCGTGTTGCAACATCATGGGTTTCTTAAAACCATCTGAGCTCCTTATGGAGCTCAGATGAGTGCCTCATATTAGAAACCAAAGTTTCTGAGCACCAAAAAATAATATACTATCTGGGCGCAACTATAAGGTCTTGAATATTTGCCTGAAGACCAAGAATATTACAATACAAAAGACGACATTGACGAAATCTAGGACTTATTGCTCCCGGATTTTGCACAATGTCTCAAGACAGCAGAAGAATTAATATTAATAAAAAAGAGACATCATACATAAAAACCAGATTAACAGGAATTATAACACAATCAATATGTACAAAATTATGAATAAATTGATTGATCAAACCCATACTCTATAGTAAAAAGTCGGACAAACTGGTCAACATGGAAGAACCAATACACCATGCAAGGCTAATACCCTCCAGCATAGCCACCTCAACTGAAGGGAGGACAGTAGGGATAGTTTTGAGAAGAAAAAGATTCAGATAAGGAAAAGACAACATCTTGATAAACCACCAGGCTTCCATGGCTCTTCTATTAAGCCTGCCCAACATACTATTTCAAAAAAAAAAAAAAAAAAAAAAAAAACCTGAGGAAGAGAAAAAAATATAAGATGGAATTGTGTGCCAGAGTGGACCCTCAAGCAAGAGAACTCTAACCTAATAGAGTGGACGACCATGGTACTGAGGCTATACACTATCCAAGACTAGAGAACAATGGTTTAATTTTGTAGTGTAGTTCTACAAGAGCTGCTTACCATAGCTAAAGAGTCTCTGCTACCCTTACCAAGAAGAAAGTACACTGAAAAATTGCAGCAGAGTAATTAACCCCTTGGGTGAGGAAGTGTTTAGTAATCTCAAGGTTGTTAGGTGCATGAAGAAAGACGAGAATCTATAAAGAATAGGCCAGACTATTTGATGTATGCCTTGGCAAAGAAAAAATAAACTGTAATCAGAGAGAGGGATCCAATGCATTATTGTCTGGCCAGTGAAAGGATCCAATAACTCTCTGGTGGTAGTATCTCAACGGGTGGCTGGTACTCTGGCCAACCTACCTTGACGGGAAAGTAAGATGCTATAAGCACAAGGGCTCCAACAAAGAAAATAACCCTATTCCAATTAGGTAGCTTAATTCTAATATCATATTGGTATATTCAGATATTTTGATTGTGATCGGATCAGCGTGTTAACGAAAGCATCATAACTTGTAAAATAACGGTGGTTTCTCTGTAATCTAAAAAAAAAGGAATACTTTAAAAAGCGAAAAAAATCCAAGATATTTTATTTTTATTTTCTTCTTGATCTAGAATTTTGTTGTACCAAGACGAACATAAACAATTATTACAAACAGCTTTCTTCCATATACTTTAGTCCTCAACTCCTTGAGAGGGCAAAAGGAAATAATTTTGTCCTGATATGTTTCGTAAACTCTACCAATAAGCCTAACTGAGACATCCCCTTTCCCAATAAAAACAAATGGAGATGACATAGGGAAATAACTTTATTTCGATAACCACCTCGTCTCCACAATATTCCCCTTTTTTATCTCCTTACGCAAATGTACCAATAACTCCGTAAGGCTTAAGCAGGATAAGATGTATCTGTCCGTTCTTTCTGGGGCCGTCTTCAATGGATCTACAGTACATAGTCAGTAAGTTCATTGTCCAATCCCACCTGCTGGGAACTGCAGTTGTAGCTCTTGTCACAAAGACACTTGGCCGCTCTAACAATTTTAGATATGTTTAATGATGTTTCAAAATTTGTTTTTATTGAATAATCATAATAATTTGATAGGAGAAACAGGATTTATTAAATTTCAATGATTTAAGTGAATATATGGATAAAATTGAAAGAATATTTAATTACGAGAGAGAGAGAGAGAGAGAGAGAGAGAGAGAGAGAGAGAGAGAGAGAGAGAGAGAGAGAGAGAGAGAGAGAGAAATATCTGACCTTTTACTTCTTCCAGCCATAATTTGCGGCAATATGAAGTTGAACTAAGAGAGAGCATTGCCACGAGACATAATGAATGCTCGCGTAACCCCCTGGTTCAGGGAACCAACGGCATGGCAGTGTGATAATATTATTATTTCGGAGAGTCATATTATCATTATTTTTTCATTACTTGATAAGCTATATCCCTTTTATTACTATTATAATTATTACTATCCAAGCTACAACCCTAGTTAGAAAAGGAAGATGCTTTAAGTTCAAGGGTTCCTACAGGGAAAAATTACCCAGTGATAAAAGGATATACGGAATGAAGTAAATGATCAGAACAAATTAACAATAAATCATTCTAAAAACAGTAACAACATTAAAACAGATGTCTTATATAAACTATATAAAGACTTATGTCAGGCTATTAAACCAAAAAATATTTGTTGTAACTTTGAGCTTTAGAAATTCTAATGATTCAACTACCCGATTAGGAAGATCATTCCACTACTTGGTCACAGCTGGAATAAAACTTCTAGAATACTGTGTAGTATTGAGCCTCATGATGGAGAAGGTCTTGCTATTAGAATTAACTGCTTGCCTAGTATTACGAACAGGATGGAATTGTCCAAGACGTTCTGAGTGTAAATGATGGTCAGAGTTATGAAAAATCTTATGCAACCTGCATAATGAACTAATTGAACGACAGTGCTAAGTATTAATATCTAGATCAGAAATAGAAATTTAATAGACCGCAAGTTTCAGTCCAACAAATTAAGAGGAGAATCACAAGCTGAATACCAGACAGGAGAACAATACTCGAAACAAGGTAGAATGAAAGAATTAAAACACTTTTTCAGAATATATTGATCACCGAAAATCTTGAAAGACTTTCTCAATAAACCAATTTTTTGTGCAATTGAAGAAGACACACACCTAATGTGTTTTTCAAAAGTAAATTTGCTGTTGAGAATCAGACCTAAAATTTTAGAAGAGTCATACAAATTTGAAGAAATATTATTAATACTGAGATCCGGATGTTGAGGAGCCACTGTCCTTGACCTACTTAAAATTATAATATGAGTTTTATTAGGATTCAACTTCATACCCCATAATTTGTACAATGCACTAATTTTAGGTATATTTCTATTAAGGGATTCAGCAAACCCAGATCTACATTCAGGGGATGGAATTGATGCAAAGAGAGTAGCATCATCTGCATATGCAACAAGCTTGTTTTCTAGACCAAACCAAATGTCATGTTTATATAGTATGAAAAGTAATGGGCCAAGAACACTACCCTGTGGAACAACGGATATCACATTCCTACACTCATTATGGTGCCCATCATCAACAACTCTTTGAGATCTAATACTTAAAAAATCAATAATAATGCCGAGAAACGACCCTACCACTCCCAACTGTTTGAGTTTGAAAACAAGGGCCTCATGATTAACATGGTCAAAGGCAGCTCTAAAATCAAGGCCAATCATACTAACTTCCTGACCATAATCAAGGAATTTCTGTACAGCATTGGAGATTGTAAGAATGGCATCACATGTTCCAAGGCCTTTATGAAAACCAAATTGTAAACTAGGGAATAGATGATTACCTTCAGCAAACTTATTAAGTCATTTTGCCAAAAGGCGTTCAATAACTTTAGATAATATGGGAGTTATGGAAAATAGGAGGTAATCAGTTGGACTTGAGCTACCACAAACACATTTACAAAAAGGGGTAACATTACTAATTCTTCAACAAGTGCTAAAAGCTCCTCTTCTTGTTGAATTGCGCAAAATAACAGAGAACTTTGGACTAATACCGTTTGGATCTACATCCCCATAAGCATCAAGGTCCAACAACAGAGCTTTCATTTCACGAGATTGAAAGGCTAAACTAGTTAGTTTAGCCTCAGGAAAACAAGATTGAGGAAGTTCAAGTTTTTCATTGCTTTGTTTACTATCAAAGACATCAGCCAAGAGGGTTGCCTTTTCCTTTGGACAGTGAGTGACTGAGACATATGGTTTAAGTAAAGGAGGAACTATTACATCTACACCAAAGAGTGCAGATTTAAAGGAACACCACCATTTATGTTCCTGAGTTGTACCAGGAAGGGATTCTTTGATGGTTAAATTGTATTCCTTTTTAGTGGAGGCATAAACTCTCTGAGCAAAAGCTCTCAGCTGAATATAGTTATTCCAGATCAAATCTGAACTGTTACCCACCCAAAGATGATAGGCCTCCTGATTCTCCAAATAAGCACGTCTACAATCATCATTGAACCACTGTTTGTCCTTCACTCGGAACCTTAGCACACGAGAAGGGATACGCCTATCAATTATGTTGACTAGATTTTCATTCAAAGGGTCAACGGGATCAACACTACTATGTAATTGGTCCCAGTTCAAGCACAAAAAGATCATGCAAAATCCCAGTCCAGTGTGCTTGATATTTCATACAAATTTCAGAAGAGTATGATGCATCAGGGACAGGCTGCTCGGTCTTCGCTACTAATGAAATCAAGGCATAATCAGATGTCCCTGATAGTTATAAACCCAAAGGAGTCGGTGTATACGAGGTCAAAGCAATTACCAGATCTCTGAGTAGCTTCACTTATGATTCGCTCACAGACTTAATTAAAGGCAAAGTATAAAGCTCTTAAGCCATGGCGATCGGTAGGAGAGATAGAAAATAACCACTCTCTATGGTTAGCATCAAAATCACCAACAAAGACAAAAGATGCCTTTCTATCATCTTCTTGTATCCTACCTATAATGATAAGAAGACAATCGAAGATAAAATCCTCCATGTCTGGATTCCGGTAGATCGAACACAAATAAAAGTTGCTATGCCTGCTACAAACTTTTTTTACCTAAATCTCATGACATCCACATTCATAGCAGGGCATATAAGAAGCAGAGTACTCGGTCCTAATATGCACTGTCATTCCCCTGGCCCTAGGGATGGAATCATGTTTAAACATTATGGGTTTCTTAAAACCAGTTATAAGGATCTCAGATGAGGGCCCCATATTAGAAAATAGAGTTTCTGAGCAACAAAGAATATCATACTGTCTGCTCGAAACTATAAGGTTTTGGGTATTTGCTTGAAGACCATGAATATTGCAATACAAAAGACGACATACACGAAATATAGGACGTATTGGTCCCGGATTTTGCACAATGTCTCCATATAGCAAAAGAATTAATATTAAAAAAAAGAAACATCATAGTTGAAAACCAGATTAAAAAGAATTATAACATAAACAATATGTACAGAATTATAAATAAATTGATTAATCTAACCCATAAACTATAGTGAAAAGTCGGAAAAACTGGTCAACATGGAGGAGCTGATACACCATGCAAGACAAAATACCCTCCAGGATAGCCACTTCAACAGAAGGTAGGGCAGTAAGGATGGTATTGAGAAGAAAAAATA
>NC_090740.1:94390512-94395512 GCF_036898095.1 Palaemon carinicauda | reverse complement strand
TTAGAGTTCTCTTGCTTGAGGGTACACTCGGGCATACTATTCTGTCGTATATCTCTTTCTCTTGTTTTGTTAATGATTTTTAGTTAATATAGGAAATATTTATATTAATATTGTTACTATTTTTTAAATATTTCATTTTCATTGGTTCCTTTCCTCACTAAGCTATTTTCCCTGTTGGAGCCTCTTGGGCTTATATCATCCTGCTTTACCAACTTGGGTTTCAGCTTAGCAATTATTAATCATAATAATAATAACAATAATATATATATATATATATATATATATATATATATATATATATATATATATATATATATATATAAATATATATATATATATATATATATATATATATATATATATATATATATATATATATATATATATATATATGTTCAACTACAGAGGTTACTATTCCTTTGCAGTAAAAAGGGGCATATCACTCCCGTGTCCTCTGTTTATAGTCTTTATGTGCCAGTCCTCGTCCGTGAACTTTCTTAGTACGTCAATCGATTGTTACTTTTGATTTATCTACAATCTCTAGGGGCTCATTTTGTTACTTTTGATGTTTAAATATTGTGTGTCATTTTCTTTATATGTCCTTCACTTGTCCATTTCTTTTCTTGACATGTTGTTAGAAGAACCTGTACGTTACTTTTCTCTTGTATTCATGCTTCTCGTTTTCTATCACATAGTGCTATCAATATTTTATTTTTTTTTCCTCTAGCGATTTGAGTTACAACTAGCTTTTGTTCTAAGGCTTTATTAAAGCTCCAAGTTTTTTATGCATAACTAGATCCTTGCAGGACACTTTCATTAAATACTTTTCTTTTCAGAGAATAAGGCATTTTACATTTCATAATTTCATCAATACCAAATGCTCTCTATCTTATGCTTTTGTGTCTTATGTATATATATATATATATATATATATATATATATATATATATGTATATATATATATATATATATATATATATATATATATATATTTATATATGTATATATGTATATATATATATATATATATATATATATATATATACATATATATATATATATATATATATATATATATATATATATATATATATATATGCGTATATATACATATGTATGTACTGTATAAAGATATATATATATATATATATATATATATATATATATACTGTATATATATATATATATATATATATATATATATATATATATATATATATGCGTATATATACATATGTATGTACTGTATAAAGATATATATATATACATATATATATAAATATATATATATATATATATATATATATACACATATATATATATATATATATGTATATATATATATATATATATATATATATATATATTTATATATATATATATATATATATATATATATATATATGTATATATATAATACATATATATATAAAATATATATATATATATACATATACATATATAAATAAATATATATATATATATATATATATATATATATATATAAATATATATATATATATAGATATATATATATATATATATATATATATATATATATATAGATATTTTTATATATATATATATATATACACATATATATATATATATATATATATATATATATATATATATACATATATATGTATATATGTATATATTTATATATATATATATATATATATATATATATATATATATATGTATATATATATATATATATATATTTATATATATATATATATTTATATATATATATATATATATATATATATATATTTATATATACCGAGAGAGAGAGAGAGAGAGAGAGAGAGAGAGAGAGAGAGAGAGAGAGAGAGAGAGAGAGAGAGAGAGAGAGAGAGAGAGAGAGAATAATCAACACAATACTGTGGTACGACACCAAAATAATCTCCAGCTCATACTGTGATCGAATCCCAGTCTCTTCAAATGAAAAGCTATACCGTTATCAAAATAATTCGTAACATACGCGATAACTGCATTTTAGAATTTGCCAGGTGATAATACAGTCTCATATATGTTTGTTCCTCTCACGATAAAGAAAACAAAATAAAAATCCTTCTGGAAGCAAAATATTATTATAAGATTTCCAAAGTGAACTGTCCTGTTCACATCTTCACGAATAAAAATATCGGTAATCTTTCTGAAGGATAATTCCTATGTCAAAATAAGAAATAATGCATAATCCAAGAGGGGATTCAGGAGTTAAACAAGGATCTCTGATCACTATAGTCATCACTTTTTATTGAGGCAGATTTCCCACGACTAGCAGTGGTGCCCTTTTAGCTCGGAAAAGTTTCCTGATCGCTGATTGCTTGGACAAGAATATTCTAACCAATTGGCGATTAGGAAACTTTTCCGAGCTGAGAGGGCACCGTTGCGAGTCAGTGCAAATGCACCTCATTAAAAAAATTGAGTATAGTGTGCGGCAGGTTTTTAGTTAACAAATACTCATAATGAAGTTTGATTAATGTTCTAAGGCAGGGGTGGCCAACCTTTTGTTTCCCTTGCACCAATTTTTTTCACTTCTAATTCACATGCGCCACACAAACTTAACCCCCCTCCGGTCTTTTAAGTATCGTGATTTGGACATATTTGATATATATAAATAAATAAATATATATATATATATATATATATATATATATATATATATATATATATATATATATATATATATATATTCATATATATGTTTATAAAGAAGTTTTGATGGTAGGATTTTTAATAAAATTAGTGTAATACTAGTCGAGAAAAATGTACCTAAAGTTTTTTTAACATCATGATTTTTGCTAATAAATAAAAGTTTTTGATAACATGACTTGAATCTTGTATATGATGACGGTATTATATGTGTCTAAACTCTAAAAAATATATAGAAATGGTGTATTTTGAAATATTAAAAAAAAATGCAAAACATAGCTGACGGTCCCCTTAAATTCTTTTTGTACTTTTATCTATAAATCATTATTATTATTAGTATTATTAATATTTATTTTAAGAGCAGGCATGTTTTTTTTTTCTTTTATTATCTTTGGCGGTATAGTGCGCCACTTGTAATTGTGTAATGCGCCACTGTTGGCGCATGCGCTATGGGTTGGCCACCCCTGTTCTAAGGCGTTCGTAAATGACTGAAATCTTACAGAATGTTTGGCAGTAGTGAGTAATTCATTTTACAGTCGGTTAAATATATTCTTATTTATTATTTCAAACTTCATTTAACTTCCTTTCAAAATTACTTTCCTTATGATTCAAAAAATAATTTACAAGAACAAACATATTTTAAAAAAAAAATAAAAAAAAAATAAAAAAATTGCATCATCTTTCCCCCTAATTTCAACATTTCTAATTACCTTTTCATAAAATAATGTATTAAAATTTTCCCACCTTTCTTTCAAATATCAAGAACGGAGGTATAAAAAAAAAAAAATTATTTATTTATTTTTTGTCTTTTTTCATTGTTTCTTTTTTTTAAAGGCTTCTAAAATCACTATCAGTTACAGCATTTCATTACAACATTCTGATTAATGAAAGGTATTATGCACACAAACAAACACAAAAATTAGTTTTACATTTTTATTAACCGGTCATGACAGCGACATGAAATTTCACTTCAGTATTCCGTTCCCTTCATATTTCTTCTATATTTAATTTCCCTCGTATCAACAAGTAATACAGAATAATGCATTTAGAAATCTGCTAACAAATGAAGAATCCTTAATGGTTATTAAACGGGCTGGGACATTATGATAATACATCAATACATCTTTGATTGTTTAGACGAACAACACTAATGTGTAAATAAATTCAAATATGCGGGACTTTGGACTAATGCGTCTTTTTATATCCAAGGAGACTAAATTATAGTAAACAAAATTTGAGCTTCATATTTTAGAGACCAAAAAGAAAATTAAATAAATGATTAAAAAAAAGTCCTATTACAAATTATTCACCGCACAAAAAAATTCTCCTTAAATACTTAAATTATGTTACGACAACAACGCTTAAGGATATAATCCTAAAATAGTGTCATTAGCTTTTTTTTTTTTTTTATAAAAAAAGAAAAAAAAAAACATTATTGATAAAACTAGAAGGAAAACATAATATAAATACACCTGTGATATGAACGAGAGCCATTTGGATTTTTTTTAGGATAAATTATACGGAAATAAATTTCTCCTGAAGTAGCTTATTTCAACCGTTTTAAAACGACTATGCTAAATGTTAATAATCAACGCCATAATTCACGAACTTATTAGAGATTAAAATCACATGATTTCCATCGAAACTTCTATATTTGATGAGTCAGTGTTACATTATAATAATTCCAACCAGATTTTAAACAGTCTTTAGATTTTTTTTTTTTTTTTTTTTTGTTAATCTTCGGAAATTTATAGTTTACTTAAAGTAATTTTTTTCTTTTACAACTTTTGATAATATGCAATTACTCAGTATTACAATTTAATCGTTCCAGACAAATTATGAGCGGCCTTTTCCAAAATTAAGACTTCGGCTTGACTTCGAAGAAAATCCCTTTATTTTTGCATCGTAAATTCCCTCTACTGCTCCCATTCCATTCTCCCTTGCAGATTTCTTTCCCATGAATAGATTAGTGGAAGACTCCCCTGACGAACATATTACCTTCCTACTTATCGTCATAATCATCATTACCATTACCTTAATTATTTCCCTCATACTCATGAGCCTCATTCCCAGAGGTAATCAGTGAAGTCTTTCATATAAAGACGAATAAAATTCTTGTAACATCATCTGATATCAGGAAAACTGGAGGAAATCGTATGAGTTTGGAGAGCTCCATAAAAGACTAAAATATTCAAATGGACTGATAGGATCCATGAAAATCTCTCTCTCTCTCTCTCTCTCTCTCTCTCTCTCTCTCTCTCTCTCTCTCTCTCTCTCTCTCTCTCTTGCACTCTGTTACTACCATTATACCACAATGAGGGATTAGCTATCGTTTT
>NC_090740.1:94375512-94383012 GCF_036898095.1 Palaemon carinicauda | reverse complement strand
TCATGGTGGAGATGGGTCTATTTCAAGTCTATGAACAGAATCCTGAATTCGACAGGAATATGTAGGGGGACTTGTCATAAACTTTTAGTCTCTCTTGATAGCTGAGTCGGTAGGGTCCCTGCCAAGCATAGTTTCTAGCCGTACAGGTGGTGGTTCGAATCACCACCCGGCCAGAAGCTGTTACCATAAAATGAATTCCAAGTGGATATGTATTTCCCAAGATAGAATTCGGTATTAAATGCATTTCGTGGGTGATATTTACATTAATTAAAATCACGTGTGCTTGTGATATATGTTCATTAAAATAACCACGTGTTGCAAACTCACGATTCAGCTATCATGGTGGAGATGGGTCTATTTCAAGTCTATGAACAGAATCCTGAATTCGACAGGAATATGTAGGGGGACTTGTCATAAACTTTTAGTCTCTCTTGATAGCTGAGTCGGTAGGGTCCCTGCCAAGCATAGTTTCTAGCCGTACAGGTGGTGGTTCGAATCACCACCCGGCCAGAAGCTGTTACCATAAAATGAATTCCAAGTGGATATGTATTTCCCAAGATAGAATTCGGTATTAAATGCATTTCGTGGGTGATATTTACATTAATTAAAATCACGTGTGCTTGTGATATATGTTCATTAAAATAACCACGTGTTGCAAACTCACGATTCAGCTATCATGGTGGAGATGGGTCTATTTCAAGTCTATGAACAGAATCCTGAATTCGACAGGAATATGTAGGGGGACTTGTCATAAACTTTTAGTCTCTCTTGATAGCTGAGTCGGTAGGGTCCCTGCCAAGCATAGTTTCTAGCCGTACAGGTGGTGGTTCGAATCACCACCCGGCCAGAAGCTGTTACCATAAAATGAATTCCAAGTGGATATGTATTTCCCAAGATAGAATTCGGTATTAAATGCATTTCGTGGGTGATATTTACATTAATTAAAATCACGTGTGCTTGTGATATATGTTCATTAAAATAACCACGTGTTGCAAACTCACGATTCAGCTATCATGGTGGAGATGGGTCTATTTCAAGTCTATGAACAGAATCCTGAATTCGACAGGAATATGTAGGGGGACTTGTCATAAACTTTTAGTCTCTCCTGATAGCTGAGTCGGTAGGGTCCCTGCCAAGCATAGTTTCTAGCCGTACAGGTGGTGGTTCGAATCACCACCCGGCCAGAAGCTGATACCATAAAATGAATTCCAAGTGGATATGTATTTCCCAAGATAGAATTCGGTATTAAATGCATTTCGTGGGTGATATTTACATCAATTAAAATCATGTGTGCTTGTGATATATGTTCATATATATATATATATATATATATATATATATATATATATATATACATGTATATATATATATAGATATATATATATATAAATTTATATATATGTATATATATATATATATATATATATATATATATATATATATATATATATATACATATATATATATATATGTATACTGTTACGCAAATATATATTTAGAAACATATTATGTATATGAAATAATAATAATATATACTTATAATTATTGATAGATATATATTTATCTACAGAATATAGATAGATGAAAAGATAAATAGATAGATAGATAGATAGTGAGATAGATAGCTAGGTAGATAGATAGATATATAGATAGATAGATAGATAGATAGATAGATAGATAGGTAGAGAAATGGATATATATATATATAGTCACACACTCGTATTTTTTTTCTGAGGAAATCAGCTTTTATCAGTTCGGCGCTAATGGAGCTAATTGTCTTTGAGGTATAATGTTGTTTAACGTGGAAGGAGTTAATTAGGAGAATAAGGCTGTAATAATTAAGGTTTAACATATCCAAAATGCCAATGTAATTAAAAAGCCTGAGAAGCAAATAACAATTGTATTTGCGTTGAGAAGTAAAATGTCCGGTGGGCATATTCCATTGTCGAATATTTTCCATCTTTTGCTATCAACTTTTTTACCTAAAAAGTTTTTGCGAATCATTTTGGAGTATTTATTGGTAAATAAGTTTAAAGGGTGTTTATTTCTTTTTTTTTTCTATTTATCAAGGAAGATAGTTTATTATTCTTTCAAAGCACAAGTCTTCGTAGAATATTTAATAGTTTATGTCTCTATCGAAAGCTAGTGCATTCTGAAGCGAGTAAACGTAATTGCCTTCGCCTGCAAAGGGTATTTATCTTCTCCTGTCATTTGTTTATTAGTTTATCTATTTAGTTGTTTAATTGTTACAGACCAAACTTGGTGTACATTTTGGGTAGGACCCAATAATGTGTATGAAAGATTTGGGATTAAGTAAATCAAAGTAAAATTACACAGCAGTACTTTAGAAGTAGTCTCAATGTTTAGTGAAGGCAAATATTTTCTAGGAAATATTTTATTTTGAGAGCAAAGTTACAAAAAGAATTAGTGAACCAATTTCAACCAAATTTACTAGATATAGGGATTAATATCCCGAGACAAATCCGTCAGAATTTTGTAGCAAATTCCTGTAGTACAAGTGTGTTATATATAACGTTTATTGGCCAATCCACGTTTGCTGAGAAATATTTCCACAGCATTTGGGTGCTCAAATTATATCATACAAAAGAATGTTGACAAGGTTCTTTGACTATTGAAGTTTACGAAATCATATCAATACAATTTCAATAAGAAATAATATTCGAAAAAGAATCAAAAGGAGCTAAATGTAACATAGAATAGATCTGGATAAAGGAAGCATTGCATAACAAATAAAATTCATCACATAGTACTATACGGGATCCCGCGGTGATATGGCTAATTTTTCCTTTTCCTGCACATCAACTGAATAGTCTGGCCTATTCTTTACCCACCCATCTTTCTTCATACACCTGGCAACAGGAAGATAACCGAAAAAAAGGTTATTCCTCCAAGGAGTTAACTACTCCGTTTGTAACTGTTCAGTTTCCTCTTGGTAAAGGTAGAGGAGACTATAGTAAGCAATTCTTCTAGAAGAGGACACTCTAAAATCAAATCATTGTTATCTAGACTAGGATAGTGCTTTATCTTCTGTACCATGCTCTTCCAATTTCATGGGATACAGTTCTCTTGCTTGAGGTTACACTCATTCACAATATTCTATTTGTTTCCTAATTTCCTTTCCTCGTTGAACTATTTTCCCTAGGGCTTATGACACCCTAAGTTTACAGCAATGGTTGTAGCTCAGCAGATAATAATAATAATAATAATAATAATAATAATAATAATAATAATAATAATAATAATAATGATAATAATAATAATAATAATAATAATAATAATAATAATAATAATAATAATAATAATGATAATAATAATAATAATAATAACATACATTCGAATCTCCTAGTTAGGCTTTTCAATTCGGTGTTGTAAAACAGAACAGTAATCTAAGGTATGTATGCTGATTGCGAAAGAACAGAAAAAGTCCCGTTATAGAGACAAACAATTATTTTGCGCTGGGAATTCCAATCTGTCGCAAGGTTAGTGGTTTCAACCTTCTGATATTTGACTTACTCTAGTAAATGTTGTCTAAATTTCCCGAGCTCTTTTCAAGTGTGTTATATAATGATTATAATCTATTTCTTTATGAAGGATTAGATAATTGTTTGATGCTAGATAAGAATGAGTGATTAACCCAAGTACAGAAGTTTGAGCGATGGAAGGAGAATATCAGAAATTTTCCAACCTGCGGAATGAACGACAGAAGCAGCAAAATTTTATCCATTCTTTTATATACAAAAAAAAATAGTGAATGGATCTCTCTCTCTCTCTCTCTCTCTCCCCTCTCTCCTCTCTCTCTCTCTCTCTCTCTCTCTCCTCTCTCTCTCTCTCTCTCTCTCTCTCTCTCTCTCGAAATAAGTGTATAAAGAGAGAAAATAGTTTGGGAGCAGTATTTAAAAACATGGCAATTAATCCACTCAACCCATTTGTAGAACTATATTTTTTACAAAAAAAAGTAGGTTTGAGGAGAGAGAGAGAGAGAGAGAGAGAGAGAGAGAGAGAGAGAGAGAGAGAGAGAGAGAGAGAGAGAGAGAGAGCTTATCGACGCACATACAATCTGTATTGCATTCTATAGAAAACTTTGTGGAATTCCTCCATAAGTAGATAACTCGAAAAGTAATACATCAATTTTTATCTCCGGGAATGACCAGCATTTATTCATTAGTAGTAGTTTATATTTTGCGACGATAGAAACTCTAGGTCATCACAGTTATTAACTGTTCATCTTTTTCCTGTACTTGTTGTAAATGTAATACACTGAATGGAATATCATATTTTTACAAGATAGATTATCAAATTATATATTTAGGTATAAAGCGAAAACGGTAAATGTATCCAAGATTCTAGCGAATTATTATTATTCTTTTTTTTAAATAAAATTTTACCTATTACATTTATGACATGCCACTTTATTTTGATCAATTTCAGGCCTTGTTGAATATAGTATCTCTGAATGGAAAAAATATCCTTACAACTTACATTTAAAAAAAAAAAAGTCCACAAAATATTTTGAAGTGCTCATCACATGTTCTGAATCAAAGAATACCTCTTATATTATGAATCTCCTCAATAAGGCTTCAAATAATTGTTAAAGTGATAAAAGAAAATTTTATACTCGTGTTAATTTTTTTTCAGTAATACAATTCATGGCTGATTGGTTTTTAAATATGTGATTATCGAATCATAGAGCTGCAATACTTTTTTTTTTTAAAGATAAACATAAGAAAGATACTTGTGCCAGCTCAATTTTTCTTTATAATTCTGATGACCCTTCTGACATATATTTTAGTGTTTTTATTAATCTATATTCAATGCAAGTAACACAAAGTTCACAGATGAAATATATATATATATATATATATATATATATATATATATATATATATATATATATATATATATATATATATATATATATATATATATAATATATATATATATATATATATATATATATATATATATATATTTATATATATATATATATATATATATATATATATATATATATATCATATATATATATATATATATATATATATATATATATATATATATATATATTACAGTGCTGGAACGTCTAAGTAAACATAAAAGACAAGTGTAAGAATATGTGGATTTCCGTAAATTACGCAGAAGCCTGTAGAGCTTTCGTCCATCATGGGTTGCCTTTAGTAAGTCCACAGATGATGAAGGAAAGCTATAGGTTCTGCAGTTTAGTTATGAAAAAGCACACATATTTGCATTCTCTTCGTTTCCCTGTGGAGTCTTTACAACAAAAGAATAAATGACAGAGCAGTTGTTTGCATTATATACTACTCTATGTATTTCATATATTCAAAACTACTCAAAAAAAAAGTTGCCTGCTCTATCGTTTTGAAATACCAATAAAATTGGATTTAGCAAAATAAGTTTCACTCCTGAGTACTTCTGAGATCGCCAAAATAAATTCAAATTATCAATAGTAAGATTCAATTTTGAAATCCTCAGTAACCTTCTTCGCCAATACTAAAATGTTTTATTTTTCTTGAAAAGTTTATATATGAAGGAAATGGGACCTCATACCTATCATAAAAATATCAACATCTGTACGAAGGGAAAAAGAATCATTCATAATAAGTGAAAGAAAAATTAACATGGCATTTACAGAGTAAAACTGAACAAAAATCATTCTAAACATCAATTTCTAAATATAATTTATTTTTCTTATTTTGCAAAAGTACTATGGAGCTAATTTTAGACACTAAATTCTACGAATGTAAAAATGCTACCAGAATATCAAAACTAGTAGTAATTTTACTTATGACTAGAAATCTGGTGAAAGCTATATGAGGTCAACAGTATAGTATCATCTTTATATGCCTTCCTTAGATTATGTTACAATACAAGTTTAGATTATATTTTTCGGGGTTTCATAGCAAAGTTCTTTAATTAGATTCGTTTCGCAGTTAAAAAGACTCGTAGGTTTCTTTCTGACTGTTGAATCTTCCATATAATTGTTCCTTTTCTCTAAGGCATGCTCTTATGCGACGGGTAATGTCTTGTTACCACCGTTAAACGTTGTCATTAGACGTTTTGCTCTTATTATGTCAGCCGAATAGAGAGTAAAGGAGAAAAGAGACAGAAAGTAGCTATTATTTTTTGTACATATATAAACAGAGGAAACCCTGAGAGAGAGAGAGAGAGAGAGAGAGAGAGAGAGGAGAGAGAGAGAGAGAGAGAGAGAGAGAGAGAGAGAGGAAATTACCTTTCATGAGGATGTCGTTAGGCAGTTTTATTTTTAAAAAGTATAGCGAGGTGAATGAATAAGAAAGATAAATGAGAAAATTATTGCTGTGATGGGAACCATAGTGAGTATAGGAATGTGTTATCCGGTGTTCCACAGGGTAGTGTTATTGGCCCATTACTTTTCATGCTATATACACATGACATGTGGTTCGGCGTAGAAAACAAGCTTGGTGAATATGCAGATGATGCTACTCTCTTTGCATCAATTCAACATCCCTGAATGTATATCTGGGGTTGGGGAATCCCATAATAGAGATTTAGCTAAGATTGGTGATGGGGCATGAAGTTGAATCCTAACAAAACTCAAAGTATGATTGTGAGTAGGTCAAGGACTGTGGCTCCTCAGCATCCGGATCTCAGTATTGATAATGTTTCTTCAAATTTGTGACTTTTAGAATCTTAGGTGTGATTCCTGGCAGTAAATTTACTTTTGAGAAACACATTAGGCCTGTGTCTTCTTCAATTGCAAAAAAAAAAAAGAGAAAAAAAATGGATTATTGAGAAAGTCCTTCAAGATTTTTGGTGATTAATCTATTCTGATGAAGTGTTTTAATTCTTTTATTCTACCTTGTTATGAGTATTGTTCTCCTGTCTGGTCCTCAGCTGCCGATTTTCATCTTTGTTTGTTAGAGAGAAACTTACGATCAATCAAATTTCTTATTCCTGATCTAGATTTTAATTTTTGGCACCGTCCTTCAATTAGTTAATTATGCATATTGCATAAGGTTTTTCATAATTCTGACCATCCTTTACATTCAGATCTCCCTGGACAATTCTATCTTGTTCGTAATACTAGGCAGGCAGTTAATTCTAATAGCCAGGCCTTCTCCATCATGTGAATCAATACTACACAGTACTCTAGAAGTTTTATTCCAGCTGTTACCAACTTTTGGAATGATCTTCCTAATCGGGTAGTTGAATCAGTAGAACTTCAGAAGTTCAAAGCTGGAGCAAATGTTTTTATGTTGAACAGGCTGACATGAGTCTTTTTATATTTTATATATGACATATCTGTTTATTACGTTGCTAATTGTTTATATTTGACATATCTGTTTTGACGTTGTTACTGTTAATTTCTTCTCATCATTTATTTATTTTCCTATTTCCTTTTCTCACGGGGCTATTTTTTTTTTTTATTGGAGCCCTTGGGCTTATAACATCATGTTTTTTCCAACTACGGTTTTACCTTGG
>NC_090740.1:94355512-94365512 GCF_036898095.1 Palaemon carinicauda | reverse complement strand
TTTCGGGGCCGGGTGGATTCCCCGTTGGTCTCTGATCACGAGGTAGAGAGATTCCTTATATTAAGAGGAGTAACATATATGGCTTAAATGCATATGAGAAACGTATAAATGTGCAAAATTAATCACTTAAATAGAAACATATATATATATATATATATATATATATATATATATATATATATATATATATATATATATATATATATACACATATATATATATATATATATATATATATATATATATATATATATATATATATATATATATATATATATGAAGCCACTGCTGGTCCACTTCAAAATAAAGGCTTCAAACATGTTCCTCAATTTACGTCTGTGTATGGTGTTTCTTTACCAGTCAACAAGCGGAAAAATTTCCTACTTTCTAAACCCATCGTCTTTTCTTCCTTCCCTTGTTCTTTTACAATCTCCGATGACCCATTCCGTTGCTCTTATTGTCATTATATTGTTTGTCATTTCCATTATATGTCCTCTCCATGTCCATTCTCTTTTGTTCCATATTATTAGAATATTAGGTAATCTAGTTTTATCTCATATCTATCTGCACTTTTTCTGTCTCTTAGTGTTATCCTCATCATCATTCTCTCCATAGCTCTCTGAGTTGTAACATGGCTGTTCTAATGCTTTAAGTAGGCTAAGTTTCTGATGCATTAGTTAAAATTTGTAGGATCCTCTGATTAAATACTTGTCTTTTTAGAGAAGCGGCGTATTTAGCTGTGGTCTTTAGTCCAAGGAGGACCCAGTTAAGCTGGACATCAAAGTTGATCTCAGGGTGGAATGGAAATGTTCAACCATTCAGTTTGTTGCAGGGTTGTAGGGAATTATCTGATGTAGGGCTCTTCCTAGGAGATGTGGTAATAATTCTCCCATTTAAGAGATGAAAGTGGTACCCCTGTCAGAAGTGATGTGCTCAGGGATTCCAAATCCTACTATCCAACCTAAGAGTATGGCAGATGTACATGAAGTGAACGCTGTGTGAAGAATATGCCATTCTAATCGGTGGATATGTAGACAAAGAAAAACCAACCGTAACCAGAGAGGGATCGAGTTATGTGTTATCTGGTGTAAAACATGTGTTTCACATACGCTCGTAGACTGTAACAGTATTTTCGTTTGTTGTGTATCTTCCCCCCTACCCTCCTGCCCTGCACTAATATCAGAACCTGTTCAAGCTTGCCTTTTTTCATGCATTACCATGTTATAGTTTTCTTTGGGGTACTTGCCTGCATGTACTTGTATACAAGGTAACCTCTATCTCTCCTCCCGCCTCTCTGATATAACCTAATAATTCACTCAAACTATTGGTGATCACTGGAAGAACAGCTCCGTCCAACATTCTCCTCACTACTGTTCCAAATTTTTATGATGCTACTCTCCAACTCGGACTCTTCTCTCTACGCTATATCCATGAAACTTCTGCCCTTTGCCGGTGCATAGCCATTCGGTTGGTTTCATTGGGCCTAGATTCCATTTTGCTTCAAGGGATGGCCTTGCTCAATCAGCAAAGCAGAATATATCCTCACGGCTATCCCTTAGTGCACTGTCCTGGAAACCTCTGATTGGCTTTGCAAACAAGGGGACACCCCAATATAGTACGATGACCTCAAAACATACACCCTGGAGCAGTACTTACCATTGCCAGCCACTTATATAACCAAACTTTTTCAGATCTCTCAACAATTGATGGATCAGAAAGGCTTCACTTGGTTTTAGGGAAATGACCAGTATCACGCACTTGCAACCTTCCACAAACGGCTCTCTTCGCAAGGTGAGCCTACTTCGTACAGTTTCGGTACGGCGCCTATCTAAATCTTTATTTGCTGCCATCCCCACTGTTTATATTTTGCCTATGAAGGACCTGAAGACCAAAGTCAATGCCCTCATGGACAGCCACTTCATCACATACAAGACCTCAATCAACACCACCTCTCCTGACAAGGAGGGAAACTATTCAACATCAAACATATCTGATCTGGACGTGGTAGGACGTACTTTGGTAGGGCAAAGACGCCCACCCACTGATAGGTGTATAGCAAAGTTGCCCACCATACAAATATTCCACCCTTCGCTAAAGCCCCAGTCATGACCTCTCCAGCCACTTACTGATGCCTATCGGCAGCAGTTATGCTGCAACTAATCCAAATTCGCGGCTGCTTTGAGGAAATGTGTGAATGGTTTTCAGTGGCCAAAATGCTTGTGAGTAGGCCATCGCTTGTGGTAGCAATCTCCTCTATCACTAATCTTTTCTTTTCACTTGATGCAGGTACTGGCAGGGGATTTATGGGAGACATTGGTGACGGTCACACTCCAGGTCAGGATATACTGTAGTCTGTCTAAACCTGCCAATATCTGCCTGGTAGCTACCAATGTACCTGGGATCCCCATCCACGGGTACAATACCCTCTCATTGGAGTTTGTGAGTGCCAAATACATTGGAAGTTCCTCGTTGCTGATGTCACATTGCCAATCCTCGGTGAAGATGTCCGCTCATATTTCCACCTCATGGCTGATGTTGCTCACTGACGGTTAGTAAACACAGACTCTTTCTTATCAACACCTTTCATCTTTTCAACCCGACCCCTCAGTCCCTGTTTCTACATCAGCGCACTCACTGATGGATAGGCCCACCTCTTCATGTCTTATCTCTAAGTCTTCCTTACAAAACATCGCTGAACGCCACAGTTCATAACAAATGCTGTATTTATCACCATATCAAAATTATGAGGTCTTTCCGTGTTTGCCAGATTCAGGCGTCTAGCACCAGAACGTTTGGTACCCCCTGAACAATGTTTGCAATAATAAAAGAAATTGTTGTTCGCCATTGTCGTCACCCTTGTATGTTGGCCTGAAGAAAGGTGGTTCCCTACCTCTGTATGGGGATTAACATCATTTGAATATGTTGACAGAACTTGGTCACTATCCCCTCCCAAACACCGTCGATGTTACCTCCTACTTACACGAAGCGAAGGATTTCTCTGAATTCAGCCTCCTCAAGGGGTGGTATCAGGTGCCCATAAACCAAGAAGACATCGCCCACCACCTCCCCTTTTCGATGCATACGACTTAACTTACTCTATTTTGGCTTTCATACTCTGTGGGTACTTCTCAACGCCTAATGGATGGAACCTTAGGGGACATCCTCTTCTATTTATGATGTGTTGAGGATATATTTGTTTTCTCTTCCTCCAAAATGGAACACCTTCATCACCTACACATCGTGTTCGACTGCCTACAGAAGAACAACATTGCAGTCTGGAAGGACAAGCGCAACTTTTTTCGTTATTAAGGCACCACATCACTCATGAAGGAGTCCACACACTCCCTGAAAAAGTTGCAGCCGCTCAAAGTTTCCACACTCTTGACCGTCAAAGTACTGTAAGAATTCTTTGGTAAGATCAACTATTATCATCGGTTCGTGCCAACCATTGCTGCCACTCATGGCCGCCTCTATGCCTACCTCAATGGCAAACCAAAAGACCTGAAATTTGGTCACCTTCAAGAAGCTGCCTCCTGCAACTCAATGAATGCTATCAACCGCAGCTGCTATCTCTTATCCTGTGCCACATACCCCTCTCCTTCTCTCCACTGACACCAGTGATGTCGCTACTGGTGCAGTACTCGAGTAAGTGGTCAACAGCTTGCCCCTCCCATTGGCCTTGTCCAGTAAGATACTTTCCAAAGGGGAATCCGGTTACTCTAGGTTCGACCTCGAATTACTAGCAACGCATTTGGCTGTCTATCACTCTCTCCAAATCTTAAAAGGTACGCCCTTTGTTATTCATATGCACCACATGCTTCTGGTGCATGTCTTCACTAGACAAATCCAACAACCTCCTCCTCTCTGAGGTCATTACTAGTAGACCACGACAAGGGATACCTGCCCACATGTACCATCAGGATTTTGATATCACCCATGGTCTTTTCCTTCCATCATTCATTTGGCATGACATTACTAGGGATACTAAGGATTGTGTCAGTGCTTGTACTTCATGCCAAACCTCAAAAGTACATTGACACACGGATTCAGGAGTGGGCACCTTCCTTCAACCTCATCGTCGTTTTGCCCACATTCACGTCGATGTAGTATGTTCCCTACTACATCACAAGGACAAAGTTACTTGTTTACCGTCATTGACAACTACACTCGTTAGTCTGAAGCCATCCCCACGCCAACTCCAAAATCTGCCTCATGTAACCCACATCTGCATTTCCGTCTGGGGAATAGCAAGATTTAGTATCCTTAACCACATTACTTTTGATAGTGGTACCACTTCCACCTCTTAACAATGTAAATCTTTAGCAAATTTCCTAAGCATCACTACATCCGACAACTGCCTACAACCCTGGAACTAATGGAGTAGTTGAACTTTTTATCGCACCATAAAAGCAGTTTTGACTCAAACTTGTTTTCTCAGGGTCCATTGGTCCTCCTTGGACTAAGGATCACTCTTAAAGACGCCCTCGATGTTATGAAAGCTTGAATGATGTTTGGTGACTCTATAGTCATCACATCTATTTTTTTTTTTCTGTTGGCAGTGTCCTCCGACAATCTCCAGCACCTTTGTCTCATTCTGGGAAAATTTACTAATGGTGCCAGACTTGCAAGACACATCAATAATCCACATACTTGCAGGTTTGCATAAGGAATCACATATTTCCTTTACATTCAGATCTCCCTGGACAATTCTATCCTGTTCGTATTACTAGGCAGGCAGTTAATTCTAATGGCCAGGCCTTCTCCATCATGAGGGTCAATACTACACAGTACTCTAGAATTTTTATTCCTGCTGTTACCAAGTTGTGGAATGATCTTCCTAATCGGGTAGTTGAATCAGTAGAACTTCAAAAGTTCAAAGTTGGAGCAAAGGCTTTTTTGTTGACCAGGCGGACATGAGTCTTTTTATAGTTTATATATGACATATTTGTTTCTGACGTTAATAGTTTATATATATTATGACATATCTGTTTTGACGTTGTTACTTTTTTTAGAATGATTTAATGTTAATTTGTTCTCTTCATTTATTTATTTCCTTATTTCCTTCCCTCACTGGGCTATTTTTCCCTATTGGAGCCCCTGGGCTTATAGCATCTAGCTTTTCCAACTAGGGTTGTAGCTTGGATAGTAATAATAATAATAATCAGACTATCAAGCCAGTGCCCATTAAATGGGACTTTTTCTTATGATTTATCGAACAATGAAGGCTTTCCTGATTAACATGTGTAGCAAAGAAGACTTAGTCACCATTCATTATCATACACCTGTTTATCTTCTGCAAGATTACCCATATACAGTGCGGCACTCAAGAGCAGGGTGCACTATTTCACATTTTTATATTTTTAGGGGGAGAGCTATATATCCCACATGTTTCACACACGCTCGTACACTTCAACGTATATTCTTTTTTCGTATATCTTGTTCTCCCCCAGTACTGATAACAGAACCTGTTTAAGTTGGCTTTTTTTTATTCATTAACTGTTTGAATTTTTTTTTTACGTTCTTGTAAGCCAGTACTTGTATATAAGCTCATTTTCTGATTAATACAGTTTACTTTCATTCCTATTACCTCTCTGTTATAACCTATTTGCTAAATCGTGCGTTGGCCAATCAAAGTACCAAATAACTCTCTAGCCGTAGTATTTCAAAGGGTGTCAGCCAACTACCTAAGATTATGATTCTTTTAAAATGATTGAACAAAAATGTTATAGTAAATTGGTTTGGTAATAGTTTTCTTTTATATAATGATCTTAACAGGAACTTTGAAATAGAAATTGTATGACATGTCATTTTCTTATTAGGATATTTGTCTTTAAAATCAATACTCAAATGTGGTTTCTTGAAATTTTGGAGATAATATAATAAATTTTTATATTCAACCGAACTGCCTGGATTAAGGATGATATTTTCTCTTAAATTTCATAAACCTTGTTTAAAATGTCATTAGGATGACATGCATTAAATGAATGTTTAAATGAGTTTTGGCCATAATCTCATTAGGATTGATGCAGTGATAGGTTCAATCGATATATATATATATATATATATATATATATATATATATATATATATATATATATATATATATATATATATACACACACATATATATATATATATATATATATATATATATATATATATATATATATATATATATATATATATACACACACACATATATATATATATATATATATATATATATATATATATATATACTATATATATATATATATATATATATATATATATATATATATACATATATATATACATATATATATATATATATATACATATATATATATATATATATATATATATATATATATATATATATATATATATATAAATTAATCAAAAGTTTGATCCGAAAAGAAAATATTATGTATTAAAGTGTGTCGTCAATAAAGAGCCAGAATGATATATATATATATATATATATATATATATATATATATATATATATATATATATATATATTTATATGTAGGAAGAAACCTACATCATTCCCATAAAAAAAATCACAAAAGACCAGGTTCTGATGGAAAGAAGGGTAATAATTGCCGCACACTTGGCTAATGAAATGCTTAAACATATATGGGGCAGAGGGCAGCACTTGCATCTTCCTCAAAATTACAATGCAAAACCAGAAAACGGTACGCAGAAGTTGACATCAGAAATGAATCTTTCAAGGAGACTCACTATCTGCATTACTCTGTAGTAGCTATGATTCTCACTGCAAGATTGCTGGAAAAGACCAAAGTTGGTATCTGCTGTTCATGGACGACATCAATCTGTTCGGAAAATATGCTAGGGAAATATACATGCTAATACAGATGGTGAACATTTTATTAGGGGGACATCAAAATGGAGTTTTAAGAGATAATTGTACTATATTTAACACTGAAAAAGGTAAATTAATAAGGAAGGAAGGGATAAAGCTATCATAATGTCATGATATTGATGAGGCAGGCTATAAATATTTCGTTGTAATAGAAGGGGATGCAAGAAAACACCGAGAGATGAAAGGAAAGTTTAGAATAAAATACATCCAAAAAACGCAAAGTCAAAGCATAATTCTGAAAATATTGTAAAGAGTATAAACACCGGGGCGGGGCCAGTAATAAGGTACAGTGCTGGAATAGTGGAGTGTAAGAAGTCAAAGATATGCAACATGGATAGAAATATTAGAAAAGCAATGAACATGCATTAAGCGCTGCCACAAGAACAAATACTGAAAAGGAGGATATGGAATCATCATTAGAGATGATTATATCAACTTCAAAAATACAGTAGAACACTGGGGTAATACCTTAGGACCAGTGAAGATGATTGGCGAAAGAGCATTAGTTGAAAAGTTGGTGAGAGAGGACAAGGAGACAAGAAGAATGAAAACGAAAAACAGTGCATTAAAAATTCCTAATAAACCAAAGAATTGGCCAGTAATGATAAATGTCATTGGCTACAGAAAAGAAAACTTAAAACGAAAACTGAACTGATGATAATGGCACTGCTAGACCAGGCCGTATGAACAAAGCTCTCGACAAAGTCCAAGGAATGTATGGCATAAGAATGTATAATAAATTATTAGAAAAATACTAGGACTTGTGGATTGAATTTTGAAGGCTATGGAATATGTGGGTAAAAGTGGTACCAATCATCGTAGGAGCACCAGGGAACATACATAAGTTATTGGGTAGAAAGCTTAATATGACAGGAACAGATATAGCCCCTGGATTTGTGTAGGAGAGCGTACTACAGCAAGCAGCATACATTGCGAGGAAAATAATGGATTTTACACTATAAACCATCAGTTACTGTAGAATGTGATTCACAATAATAATAATAATAATAATAATAATAATAATAATAATAATAATAATAATAATAATAGTGATAATGATAATAATAATAATAATAATAATAATAATAATAATAATAATAATAATGATAATAATAATAATAATAAAAATAATAATAATAATAATAATAATAATAATAATAATAATAATAATAATAATAATAATAATAATAATAATAATAATAATGCTGGTAAAGCCGAACCTCCAAGATAATAAAGAAGTTCGGTTAAATAAAATCCTACATTATGAGAACAAATAACGTTATCAAAGAATAATAAGTTTCTAAGATCAAGACATTGGATGAAGCGGAGCGGATTAATATACTTAGAGAGATGTGCAGCAAATTCATAAACACAGCAATTCCTTATTCAGAAATTAGACATACGAACAATTTCCTCTTCGTGACGTTGTATAACGAATGTCTTTCCTTTTGGAGACTATTTCAAGTTTTGAAGAAAATAATTAAAGAGTCCATATCTCATTTTGTCGTTGTCAACGTCTGCTTCTCCCAACAACAAAGTCAATTGGACAAGGAGGATAATGATAAAAGTATGATAAAAGATATAATTTTCCTTGGATCCCACAATTCATTTGAAGTCTCTTGAGGCATGGATTTATTGGAATTTCGACTGGTCTTGAAATTAATGACATGCATCTTCCGAAATTTCAGGATTCTTTTATATTTAGGTGTTATGTAAAGAAATGTATTGTACTTGTTTTCTTTCATTAATATTTCTGTGATGTCTATTTCTGAATACATTGAATCATTTCTTTGTATTAATAAGGCATCCATACAGATAGATATAAAACCACGTTTGGCACGAGTATTGTTATTATTAATACGGGATAATGATATACAGTATAGTTTACAATATCACTTCCTAATATAATTTATGTCAATAACCTTTTAGTTATGCACTAAGATGCTTTAATGAATGCCAAAAGTCGTATATTTGCTGCAATGTTTGGCCGTGAGACTATCAGACTAGTAAACCATTGATTTTAAAATCTAACTGAAAAGTTGAGCTCTTTAAATGATTAAAAGTAATTTTCGTATATTATTTTCTTATAATATAATGCAAATAATAATAAAAAGAAATCCAAGGCTCTGGATACATCAAACAACTTGAAGTTCCTACAAATAATCCCTCAATTGTACACTTTTAACTAGGTATAAGCGTACTGTATACCTAACTTGATATAACACCTTTTTTCGAAGAGAATGTCTTATAAAAGAAATAGAGGATGAAGCTTTCGCTAATTTCTAAAAATCATTCCACATTACGTTTTACTATGATTAATTAAAAAAAAAAAAAAAAACACTAATCTAACCTTGACTCCAGTGTAAAGTTCAACTTTTATTTCAATGTCTTTTAATGTTAAAATCCGTTTATTTTATTAATCTCATTCTTTTAGTTGATCACTCCTTTCTTAGGTGTGTTTATTTCGGATTCATCCATTGGATAATTGAAGATTATACATTTCTTTTTCACTAAAACTAAGATCCTCTGTTATTTCCAAATGACAGAGGCATCTCAATACACTTTGATTTGCCTTTCAATTCTTTTGTTTGTGTACAACCCATGTATTAATTATATAGCTCTTGTAGTGTCGCATACTGAAACGTTTCCATACATTTATACATATCAATATAACTTAATTTATATACCAATGTATTCTCGTCCATATCCACACCTAATTAAAAAACAAGTTTTTGGTATGGCTATGGGTAATCCTTTGTCCCCACTTTTATCCAACATATATATGGAATTTTTTGAATCTAGATTAATTCCTTCAGTGTGGTCTTCCCAAATTGTGTGGTATCGATATGTTGATGATGTTCTAGGTATTTTAAAAGAAAATTTTAAGCTTGAGGGTTTTGTTTCAATCATTAATTGAATAGTACCATTAATAAAATTCACTATAGTAAATGAAGAAAATAACCGTATCCCATTTTTAGACGTTTTAATAGTCAGAGAAAAAGATAAATTTAAGTTTTCCATATATAGAAAGCCTACAAATAATTTCTCATATGTACATTTTTACTCCGGTCACCCAAAAAATATAAAGCATTCTGTTTTTTCCTCCATGTACCTTAGGGCATTGAGAATTTG
>NC_090740.1:94335033-94340033 GCF_036898095.1 Palaemon carinicauda | reverse complement strand
TACGACTTAACTTACTCTATTTTGGCTTTCATACTCTGTGGGTACTTCTCAACGCCTAATGGATGGAACCTTAGGGGACATCCTCTTCTATTTATGATGTGTTGAGGACAAAATGGAACACTTTCATCACCTACACATCGTGTTTGTCTGCCTACAGAAGAGCAACATTATAGTCTGGAAGGACAAGCGCAACTTTTTTGACATCGAAGTTTCGTTCTTAAGGCACCACATCACTCCTGAAGGAGTCAACCCGTTCCCTGTAAAGATTGCAGCCGCTCAAAGTTTCCACACTCTTGACGTTTAAAGCATTGCAAGAATTCTTTGTTAAGATCAACTATTATCATCGGTTCCTGCCAACCATTGCAGCCACTCATAGCCCCCTCTATGCCTACATCAGTGGCAAACCAAAAGACCTGAAATTTGGTCACCTTCAAGAAGCTGCCTTCTGCAACTCAATGAATGCTATTAACCGCAGCTGCCACATACCCCTCTCCTTATCTCCACCGATACCAGTGATGTCGCTTCTGGTGCAGTACTCGAATAAGTGGTCAATAGCTCGCCCCCTCCCATTGGCCTTGTTCAGTAAGATACTTTCCAAAGGGGAATCCGGCTACTCTAGGTTCGACCTCAAATTACTAGCAGCGCATTTGGGTGTTTATCACTCTCTCTAAATCTTAAAAGGTACGCCCTTTGTTATTCATATGCAACACTTGCTTCTGATTCATGTCTTCACTCGACAACTCCAACAATATCCACCTCTCTGAGGTCGTTACTAGTAAACCCCGACCAGGGATACTTGCCCACATTTACCATCAGGTGTTTGATATCGTCCATGGTCTTTTCCTTCCATCATTCATTTGGCTTGGCATTACTAGGGATACTAAGGATTTGGTCAGTGCTTTCACTTCATGCCAAACCTCAAAAGTACATTGACACACGGATTCAGGAGTGGGCACCTTCCTTCAACCTCATCGTCGTTTTGCCCACATTCACTTCGATGTAGTATGTTCCCTACTATATCACAATGACAAAGTTATTTGTTTACCGTCATTGACAACTACACTCTTTAGTCTGAAGCCATCCCCGTGCCAACTCCAAAATCTGCCTCATGTAACCCACATCAGGCTTCCCGTCTGGGCAATAGCGAGATTTAGTATCCTTGACCACATTACTTTTGATAGTGGTACCACTTCCACCTCTTAACAAAGTACATCATTAGCAAATTTCCTAAGCATCACTCTGCATCCGACAACTGCCTACAACCCTGGAACTAAAGGAGTAGTTGAACTTTGTATCGCACCCTAAAAGCAGCTTTGACTCAAACTTGTTTTCTCAGGTTCAATTGGTCCTCCTTGGACTAAGGATAACTCCTAAAAACGCCCCCGAAGTTGTGAAAGCTTGAATAATGTTTGGTGACTCTATAGTCATCATATCTGATTTTTTTTCCTGTTGGCAGTGTCCTCCAACAATCTCCAGCACATATCTCTCATTCTGGGAAAAATTTTCTACATGTTGCCAGACTTGCAAGACACATTAATAATCCATATACTTTCAGGTTTGCATAAGGAATCACATATTTTCTTGCACAATCACACTAGCAAGCCAATACCCTTTACATGGGACTTTTCCTTATGATTCATCGAACAATGAAGGCTCTCCTGATTAACATGTGTAACAAAGAAGACTTAGTCACCATTCATTATCATAAACCGGTTTATCTTCTGCAAGATTACCCATATACAGTGCGCCACTCAAGAGCAGGGTGCACTATTTCACATATTTATCTTTTTAGGGGGAGGGCTATAGGCCTATATCCCACATGTTTCACACACGCTTGTACACTTCAACGTATAGTTTTTTCGTATACCTTGTTCTCCTCCAGTAGAGATAACAGAAGCTGTTTAAGTTTGCATTTTTCTTATTCATTAACTTTTCTTTTTTTACGTTCTTGTAAGCCGGTACTTGTATATAAGGTCATTTTCTGATTAATACAGTTTAGTTGTATTCCTCTTACCTCTCTGTTATAACCTATTTGCTCATTCGTGCACTGGCCAATATAAGTACCAAATAACTCTCTAGCAAAGTATTTCAAAGGATGTCTAGTGCTCTGGTCGGCCAATTACCTAGAATTATGACTTTTAAAATGATTGAAGAGCAAATTTATAATAAATGGAATATGGTAATAGTTTTCTTTTATATAATGATCTCAACCGGAACTTTAAAATAGAAATTGTATGACATGTCATTTTCTTATTAGGAAATTTGTCTTTAAAATCAAAACTCATTTGGAGATAATATAATTAATTTTTATATTTAACCGAACTGCCTGGATTAAGGATGATATTATCTCTTAAATTTGATAAAACTTGTTTAAAATGCCATTAGGAAGATATGCAATAAATGAATGTTTAAATGACTTTTGGCCATAATCTCATTGGGAATGATGCAGTGAGTGGTTCAATCAATCAATCAATCAATCAATCAATCAATATATATATATATATATATATACACACATATATATATACATATATATATATATATATATGTATATATTATATATATATATTTATATATATATATATATATATATACATATATATATATATATATATATATTTATCTATATATATATATATATATATATATGAATATATATATATATATATATATGTATATTTATATAAACATACATGTATATATATATATATATATACATATATATGTATATTTATATAAACATACATGTATATATATATATATATATATCTATATACGAATATATATATATATATATAAATATATATATATATATATATACTCCCATATATATATACAGTATATATATATATATATATATATTCCCATATAAATATATATATATATATATATATACTCCCATATATATATATATATATATATACATATGTATATCGATATATATATATATATTATACTTATATATATCTATATATATATATATATATATATGTATATATATATATATGTATATATATATATATATATACGCGATAAGATGTGATATAAAATGGGAAAATAAAGCAAAGGTTTTCTGATAGAAAATCTAATCTCAAAAGCACTACTCCTTGATGAAGTCCATGGTTAATGGCTCATAAGTACCTAAGCCTTACATACAAGAATGGCAGATCATTTGTCCAACACCCTTAAGCAGCTCAATGGATGACCAAAGGGGTGACAGGTTTAATTAAAAAAAAAAAGTAAAATAGTAAGCAACTACAGACCAATTACCTGCCTACCAATAATATGCAAGGTGCTGGCAGCCGTCATCAACGTAAGGCTGTACATCTACCTGGAAGAAACCTACATCCTTCCCGTCGAAAAAAAAAAAAAAAAAAAAAAAAAAATCCGGAACAAAATGTAAAATTCCAAAAGACCAGGTTCTGCTAGTTAGAAGGGTATTAATTGCCACACTCGCGGCAAAAAAAAAAATTCTTCAACATATATGGGGCAGAAGGCAACACTTGCAACTTCCTCAAAATTACAATGCAAAACCGGAAAACGGCACGCAGTTGTTGACCTCCGAAATTAATCTTTCAAGGAGACTCACTATCTGCATTACTCTTTGTAGTAGCTATGATTTTCACGGCAAGATTATTGGAAAACACCTAAGTTGGTATCTGCTGTTCATGGACGACATCAAGCCGTTCGGAAATGATGCTGAGGAAATATACATGCTAATATAGATGGTAAGAATTTTAATATGGGACATCAAGATGGAGTTTTAATAGATAATTGTGCTATATTTAACAATGAGAAGGGTAATTAATAAGGACGAAAGAGATAAAGCTGCCATAATATCATGATATTCATGAATCAGTCTATAAATATTTCGTTTTAATAGAAGGAGATACAAGAAAACACCGAGAGATGAAGGGAAAGTTTAAAATAAAATACATCCAAAAAACGCAAAGCTATAATGAAGTCAATGTAAAAATCTGATTATAATGTAAAGAGTATAAACATCTGGGCAGTGCCAGTAATAAGATGCAGTGCTTGAATAGTGGAGTGTGAGAAGTCAAAGCTATGCAACATGGATAGAAATACTAGAAAAGCAATGAACATGCATTAAGTGATGCCTCAGGAGCAAATATTGAAAGGAGGGTATGGACTCATCATTAGAGATGATTATATAGACTTCGAAACTACAACAGAACACTGGGATAGTACCTTAAGACCAGTGAAGATGAATGGTGAAAGAGTGCATTGGAAGAAAAGTTGGTTAAAGAGGATAAAGATCCAGGTTTTTATAAGAAGAGGACAAGGAGACAAGAAGAATGGAAACGAAAAGCAATGCATGAAAAATTCCTAATCAACCGAAGAATTGGCCAATAATGATACATGCCATTGGCTAAAGAAAAGAAAACTTAAAACGAAAACTGAAGTGATGATAATGGCACTGTTAGACCATGCCACTCTTTTCGACAGGACAACGTAAAAGGCATCACTTATAGATGTCAAGGTACAGTGGGACTCAAGAGGGGAGGAAAACATAAAAAAATACTAGGACTTGTGTATTGAATATTGAAGACTATGTAATATGTGGGTAAAAGTGGTAACAATCATCGTAGGAGCACTAGGGAACATACATAAGATATTGGAAAGAAAGATTAATATGACAGGAACAGATATAGCCGCTGGATTTGCGTAGGAGAGCGTACTACAGGAATCAGGATGCATTGCGAGGAAAATAATGGATTTCACACTAAAAACCATCAGTTACTGTAGACTGTAATTCATAATAATAATAATAATAATAATAATAATAATAATAATAATAATAATAATAATAATAATAATAATAATAATAATAATAATAATAATAATTCTAGAAAAGTAGAGCCTCCAAGGTAATAAAGAAGTTCGGTTAAATATAATCATACATTGTGAGAACAAATAACTACATCAAAGAATAAGAGCAAGACAATGGATGAAGCGGAGTGGATTAATATACTTAGAGA
>NC_090740.1:94320033-94325033 GCF_036898095.1 Palaemon carinicauda | reverse complement strand
CGTTGTATAAAAAAGGCAGCTTTGAAAGATATCCATAAACCCGCTTACAGCCTTCGAAGTTTGTGCTGGATCGAATAAATAAGAAAAATGGCATGGATATTATTTCAGGAATTGTTCCATTGCAAAGAAAATAAGAGCATCGAGACCAAGATTCGTCTTAAGTAAAGGCGCCACTATAAATGGAATTGAATCCGAGATCAATGCAGATCCCATACCAAATTACTGATGGAGCTTGCAAGCTTGAATATTTGGTGTGCCTTGAACGAAAGATGGTCGTCCTGAGGAACTGACGTCGGTCCGGATGCAGAGAAGGAATCGGAAGATTCATGATATTCTGTGAATCTATTAAAATAATTCATCTATATATAAATCGATCTTTAATTTTCGCATTCATATTTAAAGATTCTAAAGTTCCGTTTACCTATTTTGTTGAACTTTTTCCGAATATTCAAATATTTTTGTTATAAATTTTCTCCACCATATCATTTATGTTAAAATGTATTTCCAAAACTCAATGTATTCCTGAAGAAAGGCCATGAAATGATCCGAAACACATGTTGACATCAGATAATAAATGGAGCAAAGTAAATGTGTATCTATTGCTATACTGAGAACTATCTGCACGACGATCTGTCCCAGAAGAATCTGTTTTTGATTTCTGGACGCTGCTGAGACTATCTATTCGTCATAACATATAATAATATGCCTAAGTAACGTATTTAGAAGGGGCAAGTCATAGATAGCCTGGATCAAAGTGCAGATGAGCCTTCACCAATGAGAGATTGATGGAGCCAAAAAGAATTCGGCATATTGTGGAAAATGGTGGGGTTCTAGATAAACTGGACTCGGGTAACAACGTAGTCTTCAAATGTGGGAACTTTTGAAGGTAGTGACTAAGTTTCTAGGCCTAAGGTGCATTACACAAATGGGGTCAGTTTTAAAGATATACATCAACCCCTCTGCCACCTGTGAACTTTGAACTGCATCGGAGAAAGAAGAAACACGGCATGGATAACATTTAAGAAACTGTTTCAAGGCAAAGAAATTAAAGAGCATCGAGATCAAAATTTGTCATAAGGAGAGGTATCACGATAAATTGAATTGAATCTGAGGTCACTGTAGATCCTCTTGGTATGGGTAGAAGAGGCTTATTAGTTATGGTAAGCAGCTCTTCTAGGAAAAGGACACTCCAAAATCAAACCATTGTTCTCTAGTCTCGGTAGTGTCATAGTCTCTGTACCATTGTCATCCACTATCTTGAGTTAGAGTTCTCTTGCTTGAGGGTACACTCCGGCACTCTATCCAGTCTAATATATTTTCATCTTGTTTTGTCTATGTTTTTGTATACTTAACATTGGAAATAATTATATTAATATTGTTACGGTTCTTGAAATATTTCATATTCCTTGTTTCCTTTCCTCACTAAGCTATTTCCCTGTTGGAACCCCCTTGGGCTTATAGCATCCTTCTTTTCTATCTAGGGTTGTAGCTTAGCTAGTAATAATAGTAACAATATATATATATATATATATATATATATATATATATATATACGAGGTCCATTCAAAAAGTATCCGACCTTGGTTCATAAAAGGTCAAATAATTCGCCAATCAGCAAATTAGTTTTGTGGGAGTTGACTGCACCCTTACTGCACATGCGTGTAAATTTTTAAAAGCTCTAATGTGTGGCAGTACCCGCCTGTGAGGGCTAGAGTGCCGACGTCCAGCACAAGCTTGTCGGATTATCGTCCTTACACAACATGTCGGAGCGCATCGAGCAGTGCTACTACATTAAGTTCTGGTACAAGCTTGGTGATACACAAATGCAAACTATCCAGAAGATTCAGCAAGCTTTGGCAATGAAGACATGGAATAACATAGATAAAGGAGTGGTATAAACACTTCAAGCAAGGACAAACCTCAGTTGAGAGGAAGCCACGGTCATGCAGGCCATCCACCAGCAGAAACAAAGAATTCGTTGAAAAATGTTCGTCGAATAGTGGAGGATGACCGTCGTCTAACCATCAACGAAATCACTGAAGAAGTAGGAATAAGCACAGAATCAGTTCACGCAATTTTAACGGAAGATTTGGCCATGCGGCGAGTGTCTGCTAAATTCGTTTCCAAGTTGCTGGTGGAACACCAGAAACAACTCTGCCTGAAAACTGCACAAGACCTGCTTGACTGTGCTAATAGTGACTCTGACTTCATGAAGACTATCATCACTTGTGATGAGACATGGGTGTATGGATATGACCCGGAAACTAAATTTCAGTCATCACAATGGAAGCATCAGACATCACCAAGACCCAAAAAAGCACGACAGGTTCGCAGCAATGTTAAGGTAATGTTGACATGTTTTTTTTTACTCCAATGGCATTGGGCATCATGAATACGCACCAGCAGGACAAAAATTAATAAGAAGTATTATTTGAAGAATTGCGACACCTTCGAGATGCTGAATGACGAAAACTATAACGGAGACAGACTCTACTACAGCAGTTGGCACCGCGGCCGCCCCATTGAAACTTTCACCGTTCGCCAGCAGAGAAGCGTTTGCTTGGTTTCACGCGCTGAAGTCCACTTTCGTATCTGGGGCGTGATTCGATCATCCACCAAAGCGGATTGTGTTCTCCCGGCGATACCCGAGGACACCTTCCCAGAATATATCCGACTGGCTTTGTGAACAAGGAGACACCCCAATAGCGTATGACGCCCTCAAAACATACCTTCTGCAGCAGTACTCGCCGTCGCCAGCTGCCCGTTAGCAAAGCTTTTTCAGCTCTCGCAACAACCGTTGGGGGACCAAAGGGCTTCGCTTGCCTCCGGGAAATGACCAGTATCGCTCACCTTCAACCTGCCGCAGATATCTCTCCTCGTGAGGTGAACCTACTCCGTGCCCTTTGGATACACCATTTACCTGAACCTGTACGCGCTGCCATACCCGATGTCGATAGTTTACCCATAAAGGACTTGATGACCAAAGCCGACGCCCTTATGGACAGCACTTCAAGACCTCCATCAACGCCTTTACCCCCGACGACGAGGATGCCTATTCAACGTCAACCGAAGCTGACATGAATGCCGTAGGACATACACGCCTACTCCGTGACGTGCCGAAGCGGCGACAAAGCCGACCACCACCCACCAATCGCTCGCGCCCCAACGAACAACTTCTACAGCAACTTACTACCTCCCATCCGCTGCAGTTTTGCTACTACCACTCAGATTCGGGGCAACCGCGAAGAAATGTGCCAAGAATTGTCAGTGGCCAAAAAACGTGTAAGTAGGCCATCGTTTGTGGCGGTGGCCTCCCATGTCTCTAATCTTTTCTTTTTACAAGATGCAGGAACGGGGCGTGCGATGTTTGGTAGACACGGGTGCTTGTCGTTCTCTTTTTCCAAGGAAACTCTTCAAGGCACAACGTAGTCTGTCTACATCTGCCGGCGTCCGCTTGGTAGCTGCCAACGGATCTGCGATACCCAACTACGGTTACGAGAACATCACATTATCGTTCGGAAACGGTAAATTCAATTGGAAGTTTTTCGTTTCTGACGTCGCAATGCCAATCCTCGGTGCGGATTTCCTCTCTCATTTCCACCTTCTGGTCGATATTGCCCCACTGACGATTGGTCAAAGCAGACTCGTACTTGTCGACACCTCTTCAACCCACCCCCTCTAACCTCGCTCTCCACATCAGCGCACCCACGGATGCCTACGCCTATCTCCTCACGTCGTACCCAGAAGTTTTCCGTCCAGAACTTCGCCAAACGCCCACGGTTCCTGCCAAGCACGGTATTTATCACCATATCAATACGACGGGACCCCCAGTCTTCGCAAAATTCAGACGTCTGGCACCGGAATGATTGGCAGCCGCCAAACAGACATTCACCGAAATGGAGAAAATGGGCTTTTGCCAAAAGGCCTCCGGCCCATGGTTGTCACCCTTACACATCGTTCTGAAGAAAGACGGCTCCCTCCGTCCGTGCGGGGATTACAGGCGCCTGAACATGCAAACAGAACCGGATCACTACCCCCTCACAAACATTGCCGACGTGACCTCCTACCTGCACAAAGCAAAGGTTTTCTCTAAGCTCGATCTCCTGAAGGGGTATTATCAGGTGCCTATGAACCCAGATGACATCCCCAAGACCGCCATCACCACTCCGTTTGGCACATACACCTTCAATTACTCCTGTTTTGGCCTTCGTAATGCTGGGGCAACATTTCAACGTCTTATGGATGGCATCTTAGGGGACCTCCCTTTCTGTGTATGTTATGTGGATGACATACTTGTGTTCTCCTCCTCCAAAGAGGAACACCTCCGTCACCTGCGCATCGTTCTCGACCGCCTACAACAAAACGGCCTTGTAGTCCGGTACGACAAGTGTACCTTTAGCGCCAACAAAGTGTCGTTCTCAGGGCACCGTATCACTCCTGAAGGAGTCTATCCCCTCCCTGAGAAGGTAGCAGCCATTCAGAATTTCCCCGCGCCCTCGACCGTCAAAGCTCTGCAGGAATTCTTGGGCATGATCAACTATTATCACCGTTTTCTGCCAGCCATTGCCGCCTCTCTTGCTCCCCTCTACGCCTCCTTCAAGGGCAAGCCAATGGACCTGAAGTGGGGTCCCCTTCAAGAAGCAGCCTTTTGCAATGCAAAGAAGGCCCTATCAACTGCTGCAGCTCTCACTTTTCCTATCCCACACGCCCCTCTCCTTCTCTCCACCGATGCCAGCGACGTCGCTACTGGTGCAGTACTCGAGCAGGTGGTCAAAGGCTCGCCCGTCCATTGGCCTTCTTCAGCAGAAAACTGTCCAAGCGGATCGGGTATTCTACCTTCGATCGAGAATTGCTGGCGGTGAACTTGGCTGTCCGTCACTTTCGCCATTTCTTAGAAGGTACGCCCTTCGTCATTCGTACAGACCACATGCCTCTGGTGCACGCCTTCACTCAACAGTCTGACGCCTGGTCCGCCCGTCAACGCCGACATCTCTCTCCCG
>NC_090740.1:94297854-94305354 GCF_036898095.1 Palaemon carinicauda | reverse complement strand
TGATATGTTGAGGACATATTTGTTTTCTCTTCCTTCAAAATGGAACATCTTCATCAACTACACATCGTGTTCGACTGCCTACAAAAGAGCAACCTTGTAGTCTGGAAGGACAAGCGCAACTTTTTTGCCATTGACGTTTTGTTGTTAAAGCACCATATCACTCCTGAAGGAATCAACCCGCTCCCTGAAAAGGTTTCAGCCGTTCAAAGTTTCCATACTCTTAACCGTCAAAGTACTGCAAGAAATCTTTGGAATGATCAATTATTATCATCGGTTCCTGCAAACCATTGCCACCACTTATGGCCCCCTCTATGCCTACCCCAATGGCAAACCAAAAGACCTGAAATTTGCTCGCCTTCAAGAAGCTGCCTTCTGCAACTCAATGAATGCTATCAACCACAGCTGCTATCACGTATCCTGTACCACATACCCCTCTCTCCACCGATACCAGTGATGTCGCTACTTGTGCAGTACTCGAGTAGGTGGTCAACAGCTCACCCCTCCCATTGGTCTTGTTCAGTAAGATACTTTCCAAAGGGGAGTCCGGCTACTCTAGGTTTGACCTCAAATTACTAGCAGCGCATTTGGCTGTCTGTCACTCTCTACAAATCTTAGAAGGTACGCTCTTTATTATTCATATGCACCACATGCTTCTGGTGCATATCTTCACTCGACAACTACAACAACCCCCTCCTCTCTGAGGTCGTTACTAGTTGACCACGACCATAGTTACCTCCCTACATGTACCATTAGGTGTTTTATATCACCCATGGTCTTTTCCATCCATCACTTATTTAGCAAGACATTACTAGGGATACTAAGGATTGTGTCAGTGCTTGTACCTCATGCCAAATCTCAAAAGTACATTGACACACGGATTCAGGAGTGGGCAGCTTCCTTCAACCTCATCGTCATTTTGCCCATATTCACAAGGACATAGTTACTTGTTTACCGTCATTGACCACTACACTCGTTAGTCTGAAGCCATCCCCACGCCAACTCCAAAATATGCCTCATGTACCCTACATCTGCCTTCCCGTCCTGCGAATAGCGAGATTTAGTATCCTTCACCACCTTACTATTGACAGTGGTATCACTTCCACTTCATAACAATGCACATCTTCAGCAAATTTCCTGATCTTCACTCTGCATCCGACAACTGCCTACAACCCTGGAACTAAAGGAGTAGTTGAACTTTTTATCGCACCCAAAAAGTAGCTTTGACTCAAACTTGTTTTCTCAGGTTCCATTGGTCCCCCTGGGACAAAGGATAACTCCTGAAGACGCCCTCGATGTTGTGAAAGCTTAAATGATGTTTGGTGACTCAATAGTCATCACATTTGAATTTTTTCTATTGGCAGTGTCCTCTGACAATTTCCATCACCTATGTCACACTCTGGGAAAATTTACTACATGATGCGTGACTTGCAAGACACATCAATAATCCACATACTTGCAGGTTTGCATAAGGAATCACATATTTTCTTGCGCAATCACACTACCAAGCCAATGCCCATTACAAGGGACTTTTCCTTATGATTCATCGAACAATGAAGGCTTTCCTGATTAACATGTGTAGCAAAGAAGACTTGGCCGCCATTCATTATCATAAACCAGTTAATCTTCTGCAAGATTACCCATATACAATGCGCCACTCAGGAGCAGGGTGCACTATTTTACGTATTTTTCTTTTTATGGGGAGAGCTTTATATCCCACATGTTTCACACACGCTCGTACACTTCAACGTACAGTTTTTTTCGTATATCTTGTTCTCCCACAGTAGATATAACAGAACCTGTTTAAGTTGGCTTATTTATTCATTAACTGTTTGATTTTTTTTTTAACGTTCTTGTAAGCCATTACTTGTATATAACCTCATTTTCTGATTCATACAGTTTAGTTGTATTCCTCTTACCTCTCTGTTATAACTTATTTGTTAATTCACGCACTGGCCAATCAAAGTACCAAATAACTCTCTAGCCGTAGTATATCATAGGGTGTCTGGTGCTCTGATCAGCCAACTACCTAAAATAGCGAATATTTTAAAATGATTTAAGAGCAATTTATAGTAAATGGGTATATTAGTAGTTTTCTTTTATAAAATGATCTTAACAGGAACTTTGAAATAGAAATTGTAGAACAAGTCATTTTCTTATTAGGAAATTTGTCTTTAAAATCAAAACTCATATGTGATTTCTTGAAATTTTGGAGATAATATAATCAAATCTTATATATAACCGAAGTGCATGGATTAAGGATGATATTATCTTTTAAATTTCATGAAACTTGTTTAAAATGCCATTAGGATGACATGCATTAAATGAATGTTCAGTCTTAACGAAATTGTTGAAAAGAGTTTTGGCCATAATCTCATTGGGATTGATTCGGTGAGTGGTTCAATCTATATATATATATATATATATATATATATATATATATATATATATATATATATATTATATATATATATATATATATATATATATATATAATATCCTAATTTCTCAAGGTGTCATAAAAGCTATGCTGGTTATTAATTCTGTCATAGGCAACAAGCAGTAATCCATCCATATACCAAGGCACTTCCCCCAATTTTGGGGGGTAGCCGACACCAACAATGAAACAAAAGAAAAAGGGGACCTCTACTCTCTACGTTCCTTCAGCCTAACCAGGGACTCAACCGAGTTCAGCTGGTACTGCTAGGGTGCCACAGCCCAACCTCCCACATTATCCACCACAGATGAAGCTTCATAATGCTGAATCCCCTACTGCTGCTACCTCCGCGGTCATCTAAGGCACCGGAGGAAGCACCAGGGCCTACTGGAACTGCGTCACAATCGCTCGCCATTCATTCCTATTTCTAGCACTCTCTCTTGCCTCTCTCACATCTATCCTCATATCACCCAGAGCTTTCTTCACACCATCCATCCACCCAAACCTTGGCCTTCCTCTTGTACTTCTCCCATCAACTCTTGCATTCATCACCTTCTTTAGCAGACAACCATTTTCCATTCTCTCAACATGGTCAAACCACCTCAACACATTCATATCCACTCTAGCCGCTAACTCATTTCTTACACCCGTTCTCTAGCTCACCACTTCGTTCCTAACCCTATCTACTCGAGATAAACCAGCCATACTCCTTAGACACTTCATCTCAAACACATTCAATTTCTGTCTCTCCATAGCTTTCATTCCCCACAACTCCGATCCATACATCACAGTTGGTACAATCACTTTCTCATATAGAACTCTCTTTACATTCATGCCCAACCCTCTATTTTTTACTACTCCCTTAACTGCCCCCAACACTTTGCAACCTTCATTCACTCTCTGACGTACATCTGCTTCCACTCCACCATTTGTTGCAACAACAGACCCCAAGTACTTAAACTGATCCACCTCCTCAAGTAACTCTCCATTCAACATGACATTCAACCTTGCACCACCTTCCCTTCTCGTACATCTCATAACCTTACAGTAATGTGCAAGAAATAATAGGAAGGTGCGATTGTTGAGTACTATAGCTGTAGAAATGATAAAATAACTCGTCGAAGAAAACCTGGTTTAGTTGCGCTTGTAGTAAAGTGGTCATCTGACAACAAAAGAATTCATTAAATACAAGACGCCTAATTGTGTTGCCATACATGTTAAAGTTCACTTATAGATTTATTTAAGTTTATCGAGATATAGCTTTAAAAAAAAAAAGTACACAGTGGAACAAATGCTCAAAGCACTCTACTGACAGGGACAAAAGATGCGAGTATCTTATAATTAAAACTGTTAAATCTCTTAAAAGAAGAATTTACTTCCATAATAAAAGTGTAAGACATAGGCAAGGTAATGTCTTTAGTTATTTAAAACTATAAAGATATTTCTATCATTTGGCAAGGTAACACAAAAACTATTCATTGAAAAGAAACAATGTAGTCCTAGTACAATTATCCATGATAAAGAATAAAAATAAAAAGTGGGAGTACACTAGATCTCTCTCTCTCTCTCTCTCTCTCTCTCTCTCTCTCTCTCTCTCTCTCTCTCTCTCTCTCTCTCTCTCTCTCTGTTATATGCGGGCAGTGGAAAAAATAAATTCAAAGAATTTTACTTCCTATTATCTATTGACCTTGGACCCTTATCTGATCTTCTTGAACAGAAAGTTTCTGATTCTTGATTTCTACTTTTTCTTTTAGACTTGACACTGAATGGGTAAGAAAAAATTGAAACAGTGCTGTAAGCCAGAATTTTTTTTTCACTATCTTACTATATTACCTTTAAGTTGTCTTTATCTTACTTCATTACCTTTACTCTATCATTATCTTTTATTTGATTAATCATTCGTCTTTACCTATATTCCAGATGTTTTATTACCTTCTTATTAAACATATAATCTCTCTCTCTCTCTCTCTCTCTCTCTCTCTCTCTCTCTCTCTCTCTCTCTCTCTCTCTCTACTAATTCATATATCATCCAAATATTCATGATAAGCCATAACTTGTAATCTAAAGGCCCGATATGTAGGACAACATTATTTGGGATATAAATCACCAATCCTCCCATCATCAACAAGCAGATGTAAAGAAACATGTCCCATTAAGAGTTCTATCTATCGTTATGCGGTCATAAGGCCTATGAGATGAGTCAACTAAATACCCAATAAAGTATCTATCACCTGTTCCGCAGACACTAATAGATCCCTCGGCAGCTGGAGATTGGCTTTTTCGATACAGAATAAAATATTCCAGCTTTGGAAGTAAGTTCCGCGCTCTCCATTTCTAATGGCCTACTTAGATATCAAGAAATAAAAAGGACAGAAGTTATTCGTGAATAAAGAATGAGAAATACTCTATCTATCTTAGTGGATCGTGAATATATTTGGGTGTGTGTATTCTCATAGAAGCTTATATTTTCAAAGATTAGAGTTGATATTCTTATTCTCCATCCATTGAGAGGTTGATCTTTATTTTCACGAAAGAAGTGTTACTGAATCTTCTTTCTTATATATATATATATATATATATATATATATATATATATATATATATATATATATATATATATACACACACACATATATATATATATATATATATATATATATATATATATATATATATATATGTGTGTGTGTAAATATATATATATATATATATATATATATATATTTTATATATATATATATATATATATATATATATATATATATATATATATATATATATATATATATATATATATATATATATATATATATATATATATACACACACACACACACACACACACATATATATATATATATATATATATATATATATATATATATATATATATATATATATATATATATATATATATATTAGTCTTTTTCCCATTTAAAGTCGTAAGATGATTAGGAAACTGCATTTTGCATCCAGAAATAATTTTTCAATCCTTGCAACAACGGTGAATTGGAGAGGAAGAGGAATGCTGTGTTTTTCCGCCAGAAGATATGATGTGCTCTTAGAGGGATATGTAATAACCCAGTTGCTCACAATAAACGGTTTGAATGGCATTAGGAGATAAGATGTGATATAAATGGAAATACTTGGCAAAGGTTCTCTGATATCGAGACCAAGACTTCAAGAAACCGGCCGAAGAGATCCAATCTCAAAAGCACTAGTCGTTCATGAAGTCCATGGTTAATGTCTCATAAACATCTGATCCTTACATACAAGAATGGTAGATCATTTGTCCAACATCCTCAAGCAGCTCAATGGATGACCACAGGGGTGAAAGGTTTAATTAAAAAAAGATCCCAGCTGCAGGCAGTCGCCATAAACGTAAGGCTGTACATGTGCCTGGAGGAAACCTACATCATTCCCATAAAAAAAATAAAAAGTTGCAGAAGAAAATGTCCAATCACAAAAGACCAGGTTCTGATAGCCAGAAGGGTAATAACTGCCACACTCATGGCTAATAAAATGCTGAAACATATATGGGGCAGAGGGCAACACTTGCAACTTCCTTAAAAATACAATGCAAAACCGGAAAATGGCACGCAGAAGTTGACGTCAGAAATGAATCTTTAAAGGAGACTCACTATCTACATTACTCTTTGTAGTAGCTATGATTCTCACAGCAAGATTGCTGGAAAAGACCAAAGTTTGTATCTGCTGTTCATGGAGAACATCAAGCTGTTCGGAAAAGATGCTAAGGAAATACATGCCAATACAGATGGTAAGAATTTTATTAGGGGACATCAAGATAGAGTTTTAATAGATAATTGTGCTATATTTAACAATGCGAAAGATAAATTAATAAGGACGGACCGGATAAAGCTGCCATAATATCATGATATTCATGAAGCAGTCTATAAATATTTCGTTGTAATAGAAGAAGATACAAGAAAACACCGGAAGATGAAGTGAGAGTTTAAAATAAAATACTTCGAAAAAACGCAAAGCTATAATGAAGTCAAAGCATAATTCTGAAAATATTGTAAATAGTATAAACAACACCTGGGCAGTGCCAGTAATAAGGTGCAGTGCTGGAATAGTAGAGTGTGAGAAGTCAAAGCTATGCAACATGGATAGAAATACTAGAAAAGCAATGAACATGCATTAAGCGATGCCTCAGGAGCAAATATTGAAAAGAAGGATATGGACTCATCATTAGAGATGATCAAATTAACTTCAAAATTTCAGTAGAATACTAGGATAGTACCTTAAGACCAGTGAAGATGGTTGGCGAAATAGTGGACTGGAAGAAAAGTTGGTAGAAGAGGATAAAGATCCAGATGTTTATAAGAAGAGAACAAGGAGACAAGAAGAATGAAAACAAAATGCAATGCAAGAAAAATTCCCAATAAACCGAAATATTGGGTAGTAATGATACATGACATTGGCTACAAAAAAGAAAACTTAAAACGAAATCTGAAGTGATGATAATGGCACTGCTAGACGAGTCCGTAAGAACAAAATATATTCAACAAGCAGTATATGGAACAAGCTCTCCATAAAGTGCAGGGAATGTATGGCATAAGAATATATAGTCAATTAATAGAAAAATACTAGGACTTGTGGATTGAATTTTGAAGGCTATGGAATATGTGGGTAAAAGTGGTAACAATCATCGTAGGAGCACTAGGGAACATACATAAGATATTGGGAAGAAAGATGAATATGACAGGAGCAGATATAGCCCCTGGATTTGTGTAGGAGAGCGTACTAATGGAAGCAGCATACATTGCGAGGAGAATAATGGATTTCACAATATAAACCATCAGTTACTGTCGAATGTGATTCATAATAATAATAATAATAATAATAATAATAATAATAATAATAATAATAATAATAATAATAATAATAATAATAATGGTAAAGCAGAACCTGCAAGATAATAAAGAAGTTCGGATAAATAAAATCCTACATTGTGAGAACAAATAACTATATCAAATAAATAAGTTTTTAAGATCAAGACCATGGATGAAGAGGAGTGGATTAATATGCTTAGAGAGAGGTGC
>NC_090740.1:94265354-94280354 GCF_036898095.1 Palaemon carinicauda | reverse complement strand
AGATAAAAGCTCTTGTCTGTGTGTGATTCCGCCTGGGGCTGTGATCACGAGGTCGTTAAGAGAATCCAGACATTAATGTATCAAAAATTTATATGGCTTATTTGAATATGAAAAACACGTCTAAATTTGCAAAATTTATCATTATATATATATATATATATATATATATATATATATATATATATATATATATATATATATATATATATATATATATATATATATATATATATATATATATATATATATATATATATATATATATATATATATATATATATATATATATATATATATATATATATATATATATATATATATATATATATATATATATATATATATATATATATATATATATATATATATATATATATATAAGCGTGTGCTTGTACACTTCAAAATAAAGACTTCAAACATGTCCCTCCATTTACGTCTGGGTATGGTCTTTTTTTTTACCAGTCAAAAAGCGGATATTTTTCTTAATTTTTAAACCCATCGTCTTTTCAACCTCCCCCTTTTTTTTTTTTTTTTACAATCTCCGATGACACATTCTGATGCTCTTATTGTCATTATATTGTCAGTAATTTTCTTTAAATGTCCTTTCCATGTTCATTCTCTTTCGTTCTATGGTAGTTTTCTCTCATATCCATCTGCACTTTCTCTCTCTCTTAGTGTTATCCCTATCCTCATTTTCTCCATAGCTCTATGTTGTAACATAGCTATATTTTAATGTTTTAAGTAGGCTAAGTTTCTGATGCATTAGTTAAAATTTGTAGGATCATTTGATTAAATACTTGTATTTTTAGAGAAGAGGCGTATTTAATTTTGGTCTTTAGTCCATGGAGGACCCAGGGAAGCTGGGTAATCCAGTCTGATAGGTGTATGACAAAGTTGCCCACCATACAAATATTCCACCCTTCACTAAAGACCCAGTCATGACCTCTCCAGCCACTTTCTGATGCCTATCGGCAGCAGTTATGCTGCAACTAATCCCAATTCGCAGCTTCTTTGAGGAAATGTGTGAATGGTTTTCAGTGGTCAAAATGCTTGTGAGTAGGCCATCATTTGTAGTAGCAATCTCCTCTATCACTAATATTTTCCTTTTACTTGATGCAGGTACTGGCATGTGATTTATGGGAGACATTGGTGCCTGTCAGACTCTAGGACAGGAAATACTGTAGTCTGTCTAAGCCTGCCAATATCTGCCTGGTACCTACCAATGTATCTGGGATCCCCATCCATGGGTACAATACCCTCTCATTAAAGTTTGTGAGTGCCAAATATCATTGGAAGTTCCTCGTTGCTGATGTCACATTGCCAATTCTTGGTGAAGATGTGCGCTCATATTTCCACCTCATGGCTGATGTTGCTCACTGACGGTTATTAAATACAGACTCTTTCTTATCAACACCTTTCATCTATTCAACCAGACCCCTCACTCCTTGTCTCTACATCAGCGCACTCACTGATGGATAGGCCCACCTCTTCATGTCTTATGTCGAAGTCTTCCATACAAAACATCGCTAAACGCCCACAGTTTGTACCAAATGCTGTATTTATCACCATATCAAAATGAAGGGGTCTTCCCGTGTTTGCCAGATTCAGGCGTCTAGCACCGAAACGTTTGGTAGCCCCTGAACAATCGTTTACCAAAAAAGAAGTTATCGTTTGCCATTGTCGTTACCCTCGTATATCGGCCTGAAAAAAGGTGGTTCCCTACATCCTTATGGGGATTAGCATCATTTGAATATGTTGACAGAACTTGATCACTATCCCCTCTCAAACACCATCGATATTAACTCCTACTTACATGAAGCGAAGGATTTCTCTGAATTTAACCTCCTGAACTGGTGGTATCAGGTGCCCATAAACCAAAAAGACATCGCCCACCACCTCCCATTTTCGATGCATACGACTTAACTTACTCTATTTTGGCTTTCACACTCTGTGGGTACTACTCAACGCTTAATGGAGGGAACCGTAGGGGACATCCTCTTCTACTTATGATATGTTGAGGACATATTTGTTTTCTCTTCCTCCAAAATAGAACATCTTCATCAACTACACATCGTCTTCGACTGCCTACAAAAGAGCAACCTTGTAGTCTGAAAGGACAAGCGCAACTTTTGTGCCATTGAAGTTTTGTTGTTAAGGCACTATATCACTCCTGAAGGAGTCAACCCTCTCCCTGAAAAGGTTGCAGCCGTTCAAAGTTTCCACACTCTTGACTGTCAAAGTACTGCAAGAAATCTTTGGCAAGATCAACTATTATCATTGGTTCCTGCCAACCATTGCCGCCACTAATGGCCCCCTCTATGCCAAACTCAATGGCAAACCAAAACACCTGAAATTTGCTCGCCTTCAAGAAGCTGCCTTCTGCAACTCAATGAATGCTATCAACCACAGCTGCTATCACGTATCCTGTGCCACATACCCCTCTCTCCACCCATACCAGTGATGTCGCTACTGGTGCAGTACTCCAGTAAGTGGTCAACAGATCGCCCCTCCCATTGGTCTTGTTCAGTAAGATACTTTCCAAAGGGGAATCCGGCTACTCTAGGTTTGACCTCAAATTACTAGAAGCACATTTGGCTGTCTGTCACTCTCTACAAATCTTAGAAGGTACGCCCTTTGTTATTCATATGCACTACTTGCTTCTGGTGCATGTCTTCACTAGACAACTCCAACCACCCCCTCCTCTCTGAGGTCGTTACTAGTTGACCACGACCATAGATACCTGCCTACATGTACCATTAGGTGTTTTATATCACCCATGGTCTTTTCCATCCATCACCCATTTGGCATGACATTACTAGGGATACTAGGGATTGTGTCAGTGCTTGTACCTCATCCCAAACCTCAAAAGTACATTGACATACGGATTCAGGAGTGGGCAGTTTCCTTCAACCTCATCGTCATTTTGCCCACATTCACGTCGAAGTAGTATGTTCCCTACATAGTTACTTGTTTACCGTCATTGACCACTACACTCGTTAGTCTGAAGCCATCCCCACGCCAACTCTACAGTCTGTCTCATGAAGCTTGCATCTGCCATCCCGTCCGAGATTTAGTATCCTTCGCCACCTTACTTTTGACAGTGGTACCACTTCCACCTCTTAACAATGTACATCTCTAGCAAATTTCCTGATCTTCACTCTGCATCCGACAACTGCCTACAACCCTGGAACTGAAGGAGTAGTTTAACTTTTTATCACACCCTAAAAGCAGCTTTGACTCAAACTTGTTTTCTCAGGTTCCATTGGTCCTCCTGGGACTAAGGGTAACTCCTAAAGACGCCCTCGATGCTATGAAAGCTTGAATGATGTTTGGTGACTCAATAGTCATCACATCTGAATTTTTTTTGGCTTTGTCCTCCAATAATCTCCATCACCTATGTCACACTCTGGGAAAATTTACTACATGTTGCCAGACTTGCAAGACACATCAATAATCCACAAACTTTCAGGTTTGCATAAGGAATCACATATTTTCTTGCGCAATCACACTAGCAAGCCAATGCCCATTACATGCGACTTTTTCTTATGATTCATCGAACAAAGAAGGCTTTCCTGATCAACATGTGTGGCAAAGAAGACTTGGTCACTATTCATTATCATAAACCTGTTAATATTCTTCAAGATTACCCGTATACAGTGCGCCAATCAAGAGCAGGATGCACTATTTCACATATTTTTCTTTTTATGGGGAGAGCTTTATATCCCACATGTTTCACACACGCTCGTACACTTCACCGTATGTTTTTTTCGTATATCTTGTTCTCCCACAGTAGAGATAACCTGTTTAAGTTGGCTTTTTTATTCATTAACTGTTTGAATTTTTTTTTTTTACGTTCTTGTAAGCCATTGCTTGTATATAAGCTCATTTTCTGGTTAATACAGTCTAGTTGTATTCCTCTTACCTCTCTGTTATAACGTATGTGCTCATTCACGCACTGGCCAATCAAAGTACCAAATAACTCTCTAGCCGTAGTATTTCATAGGGTGTCTGGTGCTCTGATCAGCCAACTACCTAAAATAGCGAGTCTTTTAAAATGATTGAAGAGCAGTTTAATAGTAAATGGGTATATTAGTAGTTTTCTTTTATATAATGATCTTAACAGGAACTTTGAAATAGAAACTGTATGACAAATTATTTTCTTATTAGGAAATTTGTCTTTAAAATCAAAACTCATATGTGATTTCTTTAAATTTTGGAGATGATATAATTAATTCTTATATTTAATCGAAGTGCATGGATTAAGGATGATAATATCTTTTAAATTTTATGAAACCTGTTTAAAATGTCATTAGGATGACATGCATTAAATTATGTTTAGTCTTAACCATATGGTTGAAATGAGTTTTGGCCATAATCTCATTGGGATTGATTCGGTGAGTGGTTCAATCGGTGTATATATATATATATATTATATATATATATATATATATATATATATATATATATATATATATATATATATATATATATATATAATATATATATATATATATATATATATATATATATATATATATATATATATATATATATATACATACATATATATATATATATATATATATATATATATATATATATATATATATATATATATATATATATATATATATATATATATATATATATATATACTTTTGTTTAATTTTTATATGTAAACTATACCTAGCTCTAATTGTTTGCTGCTCAAATTCAAGTATTAAGTTTAATGTAATTTCGTTTGTTGATATAAAGTTGAAATTATATCAAAGTTATCTATTACATCAGCCAAGATTTGTTAATGAGTTAGTTGTTAAGAGTAATAAATTGTATATTGAACAGTTAAGTGTGTCAATTTGGGAAAACCTTTGCCTTACCTCAGAGGAAAACCCCTTCAATTATCAAGATGATGTATCATCTCCTTAACACCTGGAGATGTAATTAGAAGATTGGTTAAGGGTTAAGGTTATATAATAATAAACGGATGAATTTATAACCCATATTCTACAAAACACAATACAGTATGGACCAAATAAATAAACAGGAAACTTTTTTTCTCAACATGTACTATAAGAACGGATTTGTGCCATCGTTATTTTTGGAAATTAATATTTTAATTTCTAAAGGTGTCATGAGAGCTATACTTGTCATTAATTCTGTCATAGGTAACAAGCAGTTCTGTGCAAGAATTAACAGGAAGGTGCGATTGTTGAGTAATATAGCTGTAGAAATGATAAAAACACTCGTCGAAGAAAATCTGGTTTATTTGCGCTTGTAAAGAATTAATTAAATACAAGACGCCTAATTGTGTTGCCATACATGTTCAAGTTCACATATAAATTTATTTAAGTTTATCGAAATATAGCTTTAAAAAAAAGTAGACAGTGGAACAAATGCTCAAAACACTCTACTGACAGGGACAAAAGATGAGAGTATCTTATAATTAAAACTGTTAAATCTCTTAAAAGAAGAATTTACTTCCATAATAAAAGTGTAAGACATAGGCAAGGTAATGTCTTTAGTTATTTAAAACTATAAAGATATTTCTATCATTTGGCAAGGTAACACAAAAACTATTCATTGAAAAGAAACAATGTAGTCCTAGTACAATTATCCATGATAAAGAATAAAAATAAAAAGTGGGAGTACACTAGATCTCTCTCTCTCTCTCTCTCTCTCTCTCTCTCTCTCTCTCTCTCTCTCTCTCTCTCTCTCTCTGTTATATGCGGGCAGTGGAAAAAATAAATTCAAAGAATTTTACTTCCTATTATCTATTGACCTTGGACCCTTATCTGATCTTCTTGAACAGAAAGTTTCTGATTCTTGATTTCTACTTTTTCTTTTAGACTTGACACTGAATGGGTAAGAAAAAATTGAAACAGTGCTGTAAGCCAGAATTTTTCTGTTTCTATTATTGGTACGCTGTCACTATATTACTATATTACCTTTAAGTTATCTTTATCTTACTTCATTACCTTCACTCTATCATTATCTTTTATTTGAGTAATCATTCGTCATTGCATATATTCCAGATGTTTTATTACCTTCTTATTAAATATGTCATCCCTCTCTCTCTCTCTCTCTCCTCTCTCTCTCTCTCTCTCTCTCTCTCTCTCTCTCTCCTCTCTCTCTCTCTCTCTCTCTCTCTCTCTCTCTCTCTACTATTTCATATATCATCCAAAGATTCATGGTAAGCCATAACTTGTAATCTATAGTCCCGATATGTAGGACAACATTATTTGGGATATAAATCGCCAATCCTTCCATCATCCCACAAGCAGATATAAAGAAACATGTCCCATTAAGAGTATTATCTATCATTATGCGGTCATAAGGCCTATGAAATGAGTCAACTAAATGCCCAATAAAGTATCTATCATCTACTTCGCAGACACTAATAGATCCCTCGGCAGCTGGAGATTGTTTTTTTCAATACAGAATAAAATATTCCAGCTTTTGAAAGTAACTTTCGCGCTCTCCATTTCTAATGGCCTACTTAAATATCAAGAAATAAAAAGGACCGAAGTTATTCGTGAATAAAGAATGAGAAATACTTTATCTCTCTTGGTGGATAGTGAATATATCTGGGTGTGTGAAGATACTTTTATTCTCCTTCCTTTGAGAGGTTCATCTTTATTCCCACGAAGGAAGTATTACTGAATCTTCTTTGTTTTATATATATATATATATATATATATATATATATATATATATATATATATATATATATATATATATATATATATATATATATATATATATATATATATATATATATATACATATATATATATATATGTATATATATATATATATATATATATATATATATATATATATATATATATATATATATATATATATATATATATATATATATGTTTTTATATATATATATATATATATATATATATATATATATATATATATATATATATATATATATATATATTAGGCTTTTTACCATTTATAGTCGTAGGATGATTAGGAAACTGCCTTTTGCATCCAGAAATAATTCTTTAATCCTTGCAACAACGGTGAATTGGAGAGGAAGAGGAATGCTGTGTTTTTCCGCCAGAAGATATGATGTTCTCTTAGAGGGATATGTAATAACCCAGTTGCTCACAATAAACGGTTTGAATGGCATTAGGAGATAAGATGTGATATAAATGGAAATACTTGGCAAAGGTTCTCTGATATCGAGACCAAGACTTCAAGAAACCAGCCGAAGAAAGTCCAATCTCAAAAGCACTAGTCGTTGATGAAGTCCATGGTTAATGTCTCATAAACATCTGATCCTTACATACAAGAATGGTAGATCATTTCTCCAACAACCTCAAGCAGCTCAATGGATGACCACAGGGGTGAAAGGTTTAATTAAAAAAAGATCCTAGCTGCAGGCAGTCGCCATAAACGTAAGGCTGTACATGTGCCTGGAAGAAACCTACATCATTCCCATAAAAAAAAATAAAGTTGCAGAAGAAAATGTACAATCACAAAAGACCAAAAGGGTAATAACTGCCACACTCATGGCTAATAAAATGCTGAAACATATATGGGGCAGAGGGCAACACTTGCAACTTTCTTAAAAATACCAAGCAAAACCGGAAAATAGCACGCAGAAGTTGACATAAAAAATGAATCACTATCTACATTACTCTTTGAAGTAGCTATGATTCTCACAGCAAGATTGTTGGAAAAGACCAAAGTTTGTATCTGCTGTTCATGGAGAACATCAAGCTGTTCGGAAAAGATGCTAAGGAAATACATGCTAATACAGATGGTAAAAATTTTATTAGGGGACATCAAGATGGAGTTTTAATAGATAATTTTGCTATATTTAACAATGCGAAAGATAGATTAATAAGGACGTACCGGATAAAGCTGCCATAATATCATGATATTCATGAAGCAGTCTATAAATATTTCGTTGTAATAGAAGAAGAAACAAGAAAACACCGGAAGATGAAGGGAGAGTTTAGAATAAAATACATCCAAAAAACGCAAAGCTATAATGAAGTCAAAGCATAATTCTGAAAATATTGTAAATAGTATAAACAACACCTGGGCAGTGCCAGTAATAAGGTGCAGTGCTGGAATAGTGGAGTGTGAGAACTCAAAGCTATGTAACATGGATAGAAATACTAGAAAAGCAATGAACATGCATTAAGCGATGCCTCATGAGCAAATATTGAAAAGGAGGATATGGACTCATCATTAGAGATGATCAAATCAACTTCAAAATTTCAGTAGAATACTAGGATAGTACCTTAAGACCAGTGAAGATGGATGGCGAAATAGTGGACTGGAAGAAAAGTTGGTAAAAGAGGATAAAGATCCAGATGTTTATAAGAAGAGAAAAAGGAGACAAGAAGAATGAAAACGAAAAGCAATGCAAGAAAAATTCCTAATGAACCGAAATATTGGCTAGTAATGATACATGACATTGGCTACAAAAAAGAAAACTTAAAACGAAATCTGAAGTGATGATAATGGCACTGCTAGACGAGTTCGTAAGAACAAAATATATTCAACAAGCAGTATATGGAACAAGCTCTCCATAAAGTGCAGGGAATGTATGGCATAAGAATGTATAGTCAATTAATAGAAAAATACTAGGACTTGTGGATTGAATTTTGAAGGCTATGGAATATGTGGGTAAAAGTGGTAACAATCATCGTAGGAGCACTAGGGAACATACATAAGATATTGGAAAGAAAGATGAATATGACAGGAGCAGATATAGCCCCAGGATTTGTGTAGGAGAGCGTACTAATGGAGGCAGCATACATTGCGAGGAGAATAATGGATTTCACAATATAAACCATCAGTTACTGTCGAATGTGATTCATAATAATAATAATAATAATAATAATAATAATAATAATAATAATAATAATAATAATAATAATAATAATAATAATAAAAATAATAATAATAATAACAATAATAATAATAATAATAATAATAATAATAATAATAATAATAATAATAATGGTAAAGCAGAACCTGTAAGATAATAAAGAAGTTCGGATAAATAAAATCCTACATTGTGAGAACAAATAACTAAATCAAATAAATAATAAGTTTATAAGATCAAGACAATGGATGAAGAGGAGTGGATCAATATGCTTAGAGAGAGGTGCAGCAAATTCATAAACACAGCAGTTCCTTATTCAGAAATTAGACATACGAACAATTTTCTCTTCATGACGTTGTATAACGAATTTCCTTCTGGAAACTATTTCAAGTTTTGAAGAAAATAATTCGAGTCCACATATCATTTTCTCGTTATCGACGTTTGCGTCTCCCCACAACAAAGTCAATTGGACAAGGAGGATAATGATGGAAGCATGAAAAAACATATAATTTTCCTTGGATCCCACAATTCATTTGAAGTCTCTTGAGGCATGGATTTATTGGAATTTCGACTGTTCTTGAATCCTCCGAAATTTTGGGATTCTTTTATATTTAGGTGTTATGTGAAGGAATGTATTGTCCTTGTTTTCTTTCATTATTATTCCTATGATGTCTAGATCTGAATGAATTGATTCATTTCTTTTTATTAATAAGGCATCCAAACAGATAGATATAAGACCACGTTTGGCACGACCTTTGTTACTAATCATACGGGATAAGGATGTACAGCAAAGTTTACAATATCACTTCCTAATATAATTTATGTCAATAATCTTTTAGTTATGCGCTAAGATGTATTAATAGAGGCCAAAATTCTGATTACATTAAACTACTTAAAGTTCCTAGAAATAACCCCTCATATGTACACTTTCAACGAGTTATGAGCATACTGTATACCTAACTAAATATAACATCTTTTTTCGAAGAAAAATAGAGGATGAAGCTTTCGTTAATTTCTAAGGTCATTTCACGTTACGTTTTAATACAATTAATTAGAAAAAAAATAACTCTAACCTAACCTTGTCTCCAGTGTAAAGTTCAACTGTTCATTTAAATCTCTTTTAATGTTGAAATCCGTTTATTTTATCATCTCATTCTTTTGGTTGATCACTCCTTTCTTAGGTGTTTTTATTCGGAGTCATCCATTAGATTATTGAAGATATAGCTCTTGTAGTGTCGCATACTGAAACTTTTCCATACATTTAAAAATATCAATATAACTTGATTCATACATAAATTTATTCTCGTCCATACCCACACCAAGTAAAGAGATTTTTTTTCTTCTAATTTTCATGTTGAACTTTGTTCCAATTTACATAAAATTTAAATTTTGTATGATATTTGTCCATTTACAGTGTTAAAAATTACGTAAGATAATCCTAATAATATCTTAATTACGCAATTACTCATGGTTATATCTTTTGTCTGGGAAGCAAATGCCTAGACCTTTTTTTGGTCTGGCACGAAATTATCCAGGACGTACAGTAGTTGTCCACAATGCAATTTTCATAAAATAATTGGTGGTTTACCCAAGACCGCTATGAAATATCACTGCTGTACTTAATATTCAATGTAAATTCTTTATTTAGGTCGATAACTAAGTATCGATGTTGTTTAGTGTATTATATTTTTAAAAAATGGGTTTCATGAAAATGAAAATTGTTATATTACTTATAAGATTGGTATAATATGGTTTATTTATGAAATGAAAACAAAAATAGTCTTTTGAAAACTGCTCAAGTGCCTTTACTTGGAAAATATTATTAAATTCATAATTTGAGAATTTGTCTTCATATTTCATCACTTCTTCATATGAAGAATGAAGGAATTATAACGGAAACAAAAATTAGAAAGAGCCAACTGTTGAAAAAAAAAAAATAATAATAATAGTAATTTTTGTTAGGTAAAAGGAATGGGGACCTACCACCAAGAAGAAAAAAAAAAAATATTATTATTAAATTTATAAAGCTATCCTCTATCATTTTCGAGTTGCTAGGCCAAAAATAATATCATTAAAACGTGTTTCACATACTAGTTTAATCGTCCAAACTATGAAAGTCTCCTATGTTTTCATAAAAGAGGTGATGCTTATTATGAGGAAATGAATACTTCGGAGAATATTCCAACCGCTCTTCATTCACATTAAACTACAAATGACCTCAAGCAAATTTGAGGTGACTTTCTTTTCTGATGAAAGAAATATTCCCAAATTAGAAAAAGCCAGCTTTTTTCATCTTGATTGCCTCTCTGTTGAATTAATATTACTTTGATAATGATATTTGCAATATAAGAATTGCACATTTAATCATGGTTAATGTCATAAACATATATATATATATATATATATATATATATATATATATATATATATATATATATATATATATATATATATATATATATATATATATACATATATATGTATATATATATATATATATATATATATATATATATATATATATATATATATATATATATATATATATATATATATATACTTATATACTGTATATATATATATATATATATATATATATATATATATATATATATATATATATATATATATATATATATATATATATATATGTTTCTATATACATATGTACATTTTTATATATACATATATATACATATATGTGTTTATATATATATATATATATATATATATATATATATATATATATATATATATATATATTATATATATATATATATATTTATATTTATATTCTGTATATATATATATATATATATATATATATATATATATATATATATATATATATATATATATATATATATATATATATATATATATATATACAGAGAGAGCCTTACCTTATTGCCTTATTTTTTGTTTGGGTTCCCTCTGGTCCCTCAGTGTGAGGCACCTCATATATCCACCAGAGAGTTGCTAATGCATCTTCCGGTGTATTTTCCATCTTCCAGTCTTGGATGGTCTGGGATGCATCTTAGGTATTTATCGAGCTTATTCTTAAACACATTTACGCTCACTCCTGATATGTTTCTTAGATGAGCTGGCAGCACATTAAATAGTCACTGCATTATCGATGCTGGTGCGTAGTGGATTAATGTCCTGTGCGCCTTTCTTAGTTTACCTGGTATATTTTTTGGCACTATCAATCTACCTCGGCTTGCTCTTTCTGATATTTTTAGCTCCATGAAGTTTTCAGTAATTCCCTCTATTTGCTTCCATGCTTGTATTATCATGTAGCGTTCTCTTCTTTCTAGACTGTATAGTTTTAGAAATTTCAGTCTTTCCCAGTAGTCAAGGTCCTTAACTTCTTCTATTCTAACAGTATAGGACCTTTGTACACTCTCTATTTGCGCAATATCCTTTTGGTAGTGTGGGTACCATATCACATTGCAGTACTCGAGTGTACTACGTACATAAGTTTTGTAATGCATAATCATGTGTTCAGCTTTTCTTGTTTTAAAGTGTCTGAATAATATTCCCATTTTTGCTTTACATTTAGCCAACAGTGTTGCTATTTGGTCGTTGCATAACATATTCCTATTTAACATTACACCAAGGTCTTTAATTGCTTCCTTGTTTGTGATTGTCTCATTATTATGTCCCTTGTATGCATATACCATTCCTTCTCTGTTTCCGTAATTTATTGATTCAAATTTATCGGAGTTAAATACCATCCTATTTATCTCCGCCCATTCATATATTTTGTTTAGATCTCTTTGTAGTGAGTTCCTATCTTCATCACAAGTAATTTCTCTACTTATTCTTGTGTCATCGGCGAAACTTCTCACTACGGAGTTTTCAACATCACAGTCTATGTCTGAGATCATAATAACAAAGAGCAGTGCAGCTAATACCGTACCTTGTGGCACACCAGATATTACCTGAGATTCATCTGATGTCTCGTCATTTGCAACCACTATCTGTTTTCTGTTTTGCAGGAGTTCTTTTACCCATTTTCCTATGTTTCCCACAATATTATGCTTTCTCATTTTTTTCTCCAATATGTTATGGTCTACCTTGTCAAAGGCTTTTGCAAAATCTAGATAGATCACATCTGTGTCTTTTTCATTTATCATATTTTTGTATATGTTTTCATAGTGTGCTATCAGTTGGGTCTGTGAACTTTTTCCAGGCACGAAACCGTGTTGACCCATATTAAACAAATTATTTTTAACCAAATGGTTCATTATTTTCTTTTTTATTACCCTCTCATACACTTTCATAATATGTGATGTTAGACTAACAGGTCTATAATTGCTTGCCTCTAGTCTTGATCCACTTTTGAAGATAGGGGTTATATAAGCTAATTAATGTTTAACATATATCTCGCTCATATCTACACTTTGTCTTAGCAGTATTGCAAGCGGCTTCGCGATAGTTTGCAGTTTTTTTTAACAAAATCGCTGGAACTCCTTCTGGTCCGGCTGCCGATCCATTTTTAATTTCGTTTATAGCCGTGACAATATCTGCTTCATTAATATCTATATCCGTTAGATATTCAACATTTTCTTCTCACATTTCTGTTTCATTATTCTCATTCGCAGTTCTTGGTGTGAACTCTCTCTTATATTTTTCTGCTAATATGTTGCATATTTCCTTTTTATCATTCGTTAGCCGCCCTTCAATTCTTAGAGGGCCTATTTCTAAACTCCCTTTATTCATCTTTTTTGCATAGGAGTAAAGTACTTTGGGGTTTCTTTTTATATTTTGAACTGTCCTTTCTTCTAAGTCCCTTTTTTCATTTTCTTTTGAGTGTATAATCTTTTGTTCTGCATTTTCTATCTTACATTTTATTTCTCTCATTTTCCACACATTTTTTTCTTTTGCAAGATTTTTCTTCTACTTTCTAATTTTCTGAAATAAGATTCTTCTGTCTCTTGGTATGCACGTCTTTTGTTTATTGTTTTTTTTCGGTACATATTTTTCAACAATTTTCTTCAGTATTTTGTACAGTATGTCCGTATTTAGGCCTACCTGTATATTATCACTTACAAATACATTTTTCCATTCTTTATTCAGTTCTTCATTTATTTCTGACCATTTTATATTCTTACTGTAAAAATTATATTTTTCATATCCTTCCCAAAGTTTTGTGCTTTTATTAATTCTGCGATCACTTGCTTTGGAATGGACTATCAATTCTATGACATTGTGGTCTGAAATTCCTGTGTTATACACTATTATTTCTTTAACATAATTCACCTCATTCACAAATACTAGATCTAGGACATTTTCCTTTCTTATTGGAATGTGGTTTATTTGTTGCACATTATGTTCTTATAGCATATCTTGAAGCTTTTCAAATTGCCTCTTATCTTCTGCGCTACTATTACTATCTCTTTTATATGTATACATACAACCACTTTCTTCTATCCGTTCTTTCCAATCCAAGAAAGGAAAGTTAAAATCTTCGGATAGGAGTATATTCCAGTCTTTATGGTTTCTACATATATCATCTATTTTTTCTATTATTATGTCAAACTCCTTAGTGTTTGGGGGTCTGTAAACTACAATATTCACTATTTTTTTTTCAATTTCAAATTCTACCGCAATCAATTCACATTCTGTGTTGCTGTATTTTTCACAGACTTTTCCTTGATTTATGTCTCTTCCATATATTGCAGTTCCCCCTTGATTCCTATTTTTTCTGTCTGATCTATAAGTTTAGAAACCCTTTATCTGGTCATCAGTGCCAGTCTCTTGGGAATACCATTTTTCACTTATATATAATATATCTACTTTTTCAATTTGGGTTAGTTCTTCTAAGAACTCTATTTTCCTTTTAGAGTTAGTCGTGACTAAACCCTGTGCATTCATCACTATTATGGTTTGTGTTTCATCCCCATTATTTAATATGTGTAATAATATGGATTCTCCCATGCTTCCTTCCTGTTCTGATATGATGTTCTTTTCTTCATTTCCTGGAATTCTGCCATCAAAAAATCCAACTTTTCTATTATATTTGCTCTTTCGCCTTCATATTTATTTGTGTGTGTATACCTGCAATTGTCCCCATATCTGCACCAACCCCTGGCATTATAGATACATTCTTTGCAGTTGAGCTCTAAATGTGCAGG
>NC_090740.1:94252854-94257854 GCF_036898095.1 Palaemon carinicauda | reverse complement strand
TTTTCATCAACTCTTTGAGAGGGCAAAAGGAAAACATTTTGTCCAGATATGTTTCGTAAACTCTACCAATAGGCCTAACTGAGACATCCCCTTCCCCTACAAAAAACAAATGGAGATGACACAAGGAAACAACTTTATTACGATAACCCCTCGTCTCCATAATATTACACCATTTTTATCTCCTTACGAAAATGTACCAATAACTCCGTAAGGCTTAGACAGGATGAGTTGAATCTGTCCGTTCTTTCTGGGGCCGTCTTCAATGGTATCTACAGTACATAGTCAGTGAGTTTATTGTCCAATCCTACGATGTAGGGAACTGCAGTAGTAGCTCTTGTCACAAGGACACTTGGCCGCTCTACTATTTTTAGATATGTTTAATGATGTTCCCAAATTTGTTTTTATTGAATAATCATACTAATTTGATATGAGAAAAAGAATTTATTAAATTTACATGATTTACGTGAATATATGGATGAAGATTGAAGGAGTATCTAATTACGAGAGAGAGAGAGAGAGAGAGAGAGAGAGAGAGAGAGAGAGAGAGAGAGAGAGAGAGAGAGAGAGCGATAGCAAAAATATCCGACTTTTTACTTCTTCCAGCCATAACTTGCGGCAATATGACATTGAACTAAGAGAGAGCATTACCATGACACATAATGTATGTTCGTGTAACCCACTGGTTCAGGGAATCAACGGCATTGAAGCGTGATAATATTATTACTCCTAAGAGTCTTATTATTATTATTATTATTATTATTATTATTATTATTATTATTATTATTATTATTATTATTATTATTATTATTATTATTATTATATAAATTACTTAATAAGCTATATCATTTTTATTATTATTATAATTATTGCTATCCAAGCTACAACTCTAGTTAGAAAAGGAAAATGCTGTAAGCACAAGGGCTCCTACAGGGAAAAATTACCCAGTGATGAAATGAAATACAGATATGAGTAAATGATGAAAATATATTATCAATAAATCCTTTTGAAAACAGTAACAGACATGTCTTATATAACCTATAAAAACACTTATGTCAGACTATTCCACAACAAAAATATTTGTTGCAACTTTGAACTTTTGAAGTTTTAATAATTCAACTACCTGATTAGAAAGATCATTCCACAACTTGGTCACGTCTGGAATAAAACTTCTAAAATACTGTGTAGTATAGAGCCTCGTGATGGAGAATGCCTGACTATTAGAATTAACTGCTTACCTATTATTACGAACAGGATGGAATAGTCCAAGAAGATCTGAATGTAAAGGATGGTCAGAGTTATGAAAAATCTTATGCAACATGCACAATGAACTAATTAAACGACGGTGCCAAAGATTAACATCTACATCAGGAATAAGAAATTTAATAGACCGTAAGTTTCTGTCAAACAAATTAGGATGAGAATCAGCAGCGGAAGACCAGACATGAGAACAGAACTCAAAACAAGGTAGAATGAAAGAATTAAAACATTTCCTCAGAATAGCTTGATCACTGAAAATCTTGAAAGACTTTCTCAATAAGCCGATTTTTTGTGCAATTGAAGAAGACACAGACCTAATGTGTTTCTCACAAGTAAAGTTGCTGTTGAGAATCACACCTATAATTTTAAATGAATCATACAAATCTAAAGAATATTATCAATACTGAGATCCGGATTATGAGTAGCCACTATCCTTGACCTCCTTAAAATTATACTTCGACTTTTAATAGGATTCAACTTCATACCCAATAATTTTTAAAATACACTAATTTTAGCCACATCTCTATTAAGGGATTCAGCAACCCCAGATCTACATTTAGTGGATGGAATTCATGAAAAGAGAGTAGCTGCATACGCGACAAACTTGTTTTCTAGACCAAACCACATGTCATGTGTATATAGTATGAGAAGTAATGGGCCAAGAACACTACCCTGTGAAACACCGGATATCTCATTCCTATAGTCACTACGGTGCCATTAACAACTATTCTTTGAGATCTATTAATTAAAAAATCAATAATGATGGAAAAAAAAAAAAAAAAAAAAAAAAAAAAAAAAAAAAAAAAAAAAAAAAAAACACTCTCAACTGTCTCAGTTTCAAAAAGAGGGCCTCATGATTAACACGGTCAAAGGCAGCACTAAAATCAAGGCCAATCATACTAACTTCCTGACCACAATCAAGGGACTTCTGTACAGCATTGGAGATTGTATGAATGGCATCACATGCTCCAAGGCCTACTTGAAAACCAAATTGCAAACCAGGGAATAAATGATTACCTTCAGCAAACTTATTAAGTCATTTTGCCAAATAACGTTCAAAATATTTAGATAATATATGAGTTATGGAAATTGGACTTGGGTTACTACAAACACTTACATAATGGAGTAAAATTACCAATTCTCCAACAAGTGATAAAAGCTCCTCTTCTTGCTAAATTGCACAAAGTAACAGATACCTTTGGAGCTAAGAAATCTGCAGTCTTTATAAAAACCAAAGGAGAAATGCCATTTGGATCTATACCTCCATAAGCCTCAAGGTCCATCAACAGAGCTTTAATTTCAAGAGAGCAAAAAGCTAAACTAGCTAGTTTAGCCTCAGGAAAACAAAATTGTGGAAGTTCAAGATTTTCATTACTCTGTTTACTGTTAAAGACATCAGCCAAAAGGGTTGCCTTTTCCTTTGAACAGCGAGTGACTGAGCCATCCGGCTCAAGTAAAGGAGGAACTATTACATCTACACCAAAGAGTGCAGATTTAAGGGAAGACTACCATTTATGTTCCTGAGTTATACCCGAAAGGGATTCTTTTATGGTTAAATTGTATTCCTTTTCAGTTGAGACAAAAACTCTCTTAGCAAAAGCTCGAAGCTGAGTATAGTTATTCCAGATAAAATCTGATCTGTTACCCTTCCTAAGATGATAGGCCTCCTGCTTTTCCAAATAAGCACGTTTACAATCATCATTGAACTACGATTTATTCTTCACTCGGTACCTTTGCACACAAGAAGGGATACGCCTATCAATTATGTTGACTAGATTTCCATTCAAAGGGACAACAGGATCAAAACTACTATATAATTGTGACCAACTCAAGCACAAAAGATCAAATAAAATCCTATTTCAGTCTGCTTGAGATTTCATATAAATTTTACAAGAGTATGCTATATCAGGGACAAGCTGCTCGGTCTTCACTACTAACGAAATCAAGGCATGATCAGATGTCCCGACTGGAGAACCAACCTTACTATAGTCCATTTCTTTAAGCGATGCAGACTTGCACCGACTGGCAGCGGTGCCCTTTTGGCTCGGAAAATTTTCCTGATCGCTGATTGGTTAGAATTATATCGTCCAACCAATCAGCGATCAGCAAACTTTTACCGAACTAAAAGGACACCGCTACGAGTCGGTGCAAATCTGCATCCCTAAAAGAAATTGACTTTAGTTATAATCCCAGGGGAGTCAGTGTATACGAGGTCGACGCAACTACCATATGTATGAGTAGCTTTACTTATGATTTGCTCACAGCCTGATTCAGAGGCAAAGTCTGAAACTCTTAAGCCATGGCAATCGGTAGGAGAGATGGAACTGAAGCACTCGCTATGGTGAACATTGAAATCACCAAAAAAAGACAAAAGAAGCCTTTCTATCATATGGTCTGCCATTCCTCTGAAAAGACTGGATGAGCAGGTACACAGGTACGGAGTGGGCGGCAATACAAAATCTGTGCTGGAGAGCGGCCTGTGAAGTTTGGAGTATGACGCAGTTCCAGGAGGCCTCGATCAAATTCTTCGCAGTCAATATTGCCAGAAGGTGCTGTCTTGAGAATTAAGTGCTTAATGGCTTTTACAGAAGCTTCTGCATGGCAATTAGACTGCGGGTAATGTGGTGACGACATGATATGGTGGACACCCCATCTCATCATGAAATCTTGGAAGTCTTTGCTGGCGAATTGAGGGCCACCATCAGTACTGAGATGAAGGGAAACACCAACTTCCCTGAACTAACGACAGAAGATTCGTATGGTGTTCGAAGCAGTAGTGTCTCCCTTACATGGTATCACAACAGGCCACCCAAAGAGTTGATCGGTTACAACGAGGAAGGACTTCCAAGCGACAATGAAAAAGTCAGCTGAGACAGACTCAAAAGGCCTCGTAGGGTGGTCATCATTCCTGCTGAAGGCTAGGCTGCAACATTTGGCATGATTAACAAGCTCTGATAGTACTGGTGATGTCTGAATCAATTCCAGGCCAAAAAACGGTCTGTCTTGCACGTCTCTTTGGGGCTTCCACTCCTTGATGACTATCATGAAGACTAGCGAGAGTACGACGGCGGAGGGCAGTAGGGACGACAATTCTTGCTCCATAGAGAACCAGATCGCCATCAGTTGAGAGGTTTTCCCTTAATTTCCAGAAAGGGAGTAACGACTGGTGTTGGTTATAGAGGCTTGATGGAAATCCTGAAGTCACACAATTCACAAGACGGGTATACGATGGATCAGCTCTTGCTGCAGCTTGGAGTTCCTGAAGTGTCCTATCTGCATCTTGGGGCGTAGAATCTTCTTCGGCGATGACAGCATTGACATTGACGATATATCTGACGTGTGTTGCTACATTAGCACAAGTGATATCATCTTCTGTAGTAAGCTGACTGACTGGAGTTCGAGATAAGGCATCTGGAATGCTGAGCTGCTTTCCAGCTTGCCACACTGCTGTGAATAGGTACTGTGAAATCTTTTCCATGAGACGCTAAAGGCGAGGATTTTCCACTGTATCAAGTATATGATGATTTAGAATTGGGATGAGTGGCCGGTGATCAGTCATCAGAGTAAAATGCTGAAGACCAGCTAGATACATTCTACACTTAGACATAGCCCAGACCACAGCTAACAACTCTAGCTCTATATTAGCGTAGCGAGACTTGGCATCTGTGAGGAAGCGGGAGCCACATTGAACTAGACGAAGTCTGCCATTACTATGGTCCTTTAAAAGGGCGTATCCAATTCCA
>NC_090740.1:94225354-94230354 GCF_036898095.1 Palaemon carinicauda | reverse complement strand
TGGCCGGACACTTCGGGTGCTGCCCACTCCAGCCTCTTGATCAGGTATATTAATACCTGAACTATTTCTAGGCTTGAATTTGACGTGACTAAATTCGTCAATCCTTTGAAGATACTGAGAACTGTGAGTCAGACACGTATCTTCCTTAGGATGAATGTTACTCTCTGTGACATGAATTCTAGATACGAGGAAGGGGGGTGGTTGACTGAAAGGTTCCGAAGGACACCTTTCAGGTCGGACAAGACTACGAACACCCTTAATTGGAACAAGGTCCATATGTTCAGTAGGATTAAAATTCAGAACTTGCTGTTTTTTATGAACTTGTTGATTGGCAACAATTTCAGAATGGCTCATTAATATCCTGAGTCCTTCTCGTGAACACGAAGCAGCCTTACGTGGAACTTGATGAGCTAAAGTTTTCTTACTACCTGTATGCTCTATAGCTCTCAGGTACACTCCTCCAGGAGGGTTTTGAACTGTAGGAGAATGTAAGGAAATGATGGTAGGGACATTTCTGTTTCCCATCAATGGCTCATCTTGAATAGGCTTCGGGCCGAAGGATCGAAGGCCCTGCGATCATGAGGGAAAGTTCCTCCTAGCCGAAGCGTCTTTATGCTTCGAGTAGTCAGTAGCCTTAGACTTTTGACCATCTGCCTGTATCATCGTGGTTACTGGAATAGTGGGATGTTGTTGAGCAGCCCGGATATTTCCAGCATTTCCAATCTTCTTTTTAAGTTGGGAACTCACAACCACAGAAGATTTTCTTTTTGAAGCAATGCCCCATTTTTGGAGAAGACCTATGTTCTCCATGGTGGCATTCTTAATTACTTCCTTAGTGACCTCGTGTGGGAAGAGGTCTTTACCCCAGATGTTGGGAGATATTAGCTTCCTTGTTTCGTGTTCTACTGTTGCATCAACGAACATAAACTCTCTACATGCTCTCCTAGCCTTCATAAAGGCGTAAAGGTCCTTTACCAAGATAGCCATATGCATTTTGACTATGACCATGAGCATGTCTGGGGTAGTCTCTATGTAGTTTTGTAGAGAAAGGGATGTCGCAAGTCTCTTCTTCGACTCCTGTTCATTACACAAGAGCAACTTCATTAATTGAATTGTCGACTTGCGACGTCCTTGTCTAATTTTCCTACTGAAAATTTCAAATGGACTTCCTTCCAATCCTTTTCCTGTCCGGGAAAAGCTGGTGACAAAGACTTGCACTGATCGAGTGTGGGACATGGCTTACCCGCCTCTACCGCTTTAGCAACAGAAGTAAATGCCTTCCCCATAAAGGGGAATGGGAGTGAAGTAGGAGCAAGAAAAGAAGGGTGTCCTTTATTCAGTGAGAATACCTTCGACTAAGAATAGCCTGCCTTTCTTAGACTACCTGAAAGGATAGTCTGTGCCTTATCATGGTCGAGAATCAAGACCTCCTTTGGTCCCGTTCCTTTTCTTCACTTTGATTCGTACTTCAGTCGAACCCAACCATTAGGGAAAGCATCCAAGCTTAGCCAAAATGGAATTTTTCCAAAGGAACAGCACCTATTTTCTCTGAGATGCAGAGATTGCTATTTGAAATCGGCATCTACTCAGCGAACCTCCAGGGATTGGTTAGGGAGCATGTTGGTAGGTTTCGATTCATGGGTTGTTTGACTGACCCCTGGGAAGCGACAAGAGAAACTTTACGAGGATCTATCTTGCGTTTTACTTCCTGCTTTTCGTTTTGTCTACGAAAGCTCTCTATTTGATTCTTCAGTTGGATAAATAATTGTACCTCATTATCCAAATTAGGGGTAGTAAACGAAGATGTCGACATCGATGGCTCTAAAGCCGGCACAGGCGAAGGAGATTCCGACGCAACATTTTCCTCTTTTACCTTGGGGCATTTCTTGCCCTTAATCCCCAAGGTTTTCTGGCCATCAGGGAATGTAGTTAGCTCCTGAGGCACTACTCTTTCCTCACTTGCTTCCGGAAATAGTAGCTTACACATCCCATCATTAGGTAGGAAAGGTACCGGAGAGATCTATTGAAAGCCTCTCACCCAGTTGCATAATTTATATTGAGCTGTATCCCTATTCTCTGTAGACTTGGGATTTTTAAAACCTTCGGACATTAATGTCCGACATATATTACAAACCTGTGGGTTCCAATAATGTAGGGATCCGAAAATAATATTACAGGGGGCATGAAACCTGCAAGTATTATGACCGTAAAAATACTCACTCTTGGTCTTGCAGAGGACTGCAGCAAAAGGTATCTGGTTCTCCTCCTGTAAAGAAAGGAAAACCAAATGAGTATACAATGGATTATCTCCTTGACAATCAACATGCAAATGTCCTTTACAATAGAGTAGCTTAGGATAGTAAGCTAAAAAGGGATAGTAGGAAACACATACTTGTGTACCCCTGTGAGCAAATGCTGTTGCCTCCCCCCCCTCCCCTCAGTATTAACTACATGGAGATTTCTCTATAGAGTAACTCCAAGTAGAAGGACTCTTACCCCTAGGGGTAGAGAAGTATCAAATCACTGTCCCAAAATGATGTTAATACTGTGGGGTCAGGATAACTGATTCTCGATCATAGTATTGAAGAAAACTATTCATTCAATATATGAACGTTACCAGCAGAATGCTCGTACAAGGGTACCCAAGGTATGTCAAAAATACTACTGTATCATGGTACTGTAGTTTTCTAATTGCAGTAAGTCTATATTGCAATTTACTGGCTACTGTACATCATGTATTGTAGTCTAGTCATTATGCTGCCTTCATAGTAGCATATGACAGTATGGTCCATCTAGCATGAAGCCAGCTGGACTAGGAAAATAAAGTCATATTTTGTATATCCCAATCTTCCTACTTTCCTGATCAGGGAGACTCAAGAAAAAGGCTCTACCCTTCAAGGGTTAGGAGTTTATTACTCCTGCCTTGAAGTGTTTAATATTGTAGGGTAATCCTAATACTGATTTCTAATCAGGATATTGAAGAAATCATATTCATTCAATATAGGATTGAGCTCAGCAAATGCCTGTGTTGGATATCCAAAATATATTGGAAATAACTACTAGTATAAACTATATAGTAGTTTTCTATCTGCAGTATATTCTATACTGCAGATATACTGGCTGCCTGTATAATATATACAGTAGTTTAGCCGGCATGTAGCCAGTATAGCTAGGTCTTGCCGGCATACTCGGCATGCTAGCTAGAGAGAGAGAGAGAGAGAGAGAGAGAGAGAGAGAGAGAGAGAGAGAGAGAGAGAGAGATGGCATGGAAAAAGGCTACTCCTTACTGTGAATGTATTAAGTAATTAAGGATGTAAAAGTCTAATTTGACTGCCTTTTTCCAGAAAGAAGGTTCTAATAGAAGGGGAAAATGTACCATTCAGGCTTCTTTGCAGCTACAGTACTATTGCCGACAAGGTACTGCCGATACACTGCCGTCCGACAAGTCCAGCACTACCAGTACAGTTGGCGTGCTGCCAACTGAGTCAGCACTATCTGTGCTGGCCTGGCCAGCAATACCCCGGCAACAGGACCTGTAGGTGCAGTCCAAGGGAGGACTGAAGAACCTTGGGAACAGGAGAGACTTCCCTCTGGGCCGACAGTTGCCGACAGATGATGTGGCTGGCGGAAGTATGCTCTGCCGTCAGCCAAAGACATGACTAGAGAGGGAGTCTGGCTGGTTCCGGCAACCTACCAGCAAAGGTAAGGTTGCAAGATGCCAGCCTAAAGAAAGACAATGGCTCATCCATCAAAAGTGGACAGGGTGGTAGGGAACAGGGTCCTACAACGAGTGTGAAAGGAACTTGCAAAAATTGTCAGTCCTACCACCTGTAAAAGAAACTCTGTTTCGGTATCGGCAGAATTCCAGGGAACAGGAGAGACTCAGATCTATATCGCAGAGATTGTCGACACAGTTAAGGGGATGGCGGCACTGCCACCTCCTCTCAACAAAGAAGAAACAGTATTCCAGTGCCACATATCCTAGGCTAAAGAAAACTACTCTTCAGCCCAGAGAACTGTGTCATAGGACTAGTCTTTTAGTCGCAAGGAGAAGATGGTATCCTACCATAACTTCAAGTGCGGCTAATGAGGGCTAACCTCCATTGCCGGCCACCTAGCCGGCAGGGGATTGATGGTATCCTATAACCCATTCGCCCTGCCGGCAGGTCGCCGACATAAGACTAAATACTCTGAGATTTTGACTAAATCCCAAAACCTAATGGTATACCACAACCAACGGTTGAGGGAAGAGGCAGGACAAACCCTTAGTTAGCCATGTCTGAATAAAATTGAAGGAATGGCTATTAGGGTTGTAGCCTGAGGCTACACTCAGAGGGAAAGAGATTACCCTTAAGTCTACGAAGAGACGTGTAATGTTTCATAACATTCTAGGAGGTATCAGTCTTCACTGAATGGAAACAATACACGAGGGTAACCGGGGGGAGTCTGAACATATAGTAAAACTTCTAGGTAAGGTTACCTAGGCAATATGAGATCTCGGTTACCTAAATCACCGAAACTCTAACTATACGATCGACAGACAAAAGGGAAATAAAAATTATGCACATTATCAAAACTTTACAAGAGTAATTGCCTAAATAGCTGAATAATTAAAATAATTAAATAAAGATATTAAAAACTGGAAGTCGTTCTGCTATCTAAATAACACATGCCTAATGAACGACTGCGCCATGGTGCCTCCAGTTACTGGCCTAGCTCTAAAACACAATAAAATACTCTAATTTCATTGTGAAACAGGAGCTAAAATATACTCATAGTAAAGACCCGATACTCAACTTTCCCGAGGCGGAAGATGGTGGAGAAAGCATAATAATAATCCAGTAAAAGGATCGAAAAGTTATATCACCAGGAAATATCACCGAGCGAGATCGATACAAAAAAAGGAATGTCCGCCGTCGTGGGAATGGCGCTGTTGTATCCCCAAAAGCGGGGAGAGCCTTTGGACGGCTCCCTTTTGCCACATCCTCCTCGAAGCCAAA
>NC_090740.1:94215354-94220354 GCF_036898095.1 Palaemon carinicauda | reverse complement strand
GTATTGATTACCTTATGATTGCAAGGAATTATTTTTCTCTCTTACGGATGGCTTATATATGCTGGCTACAATAATTCCATATGTATTAATTTCCACTAGCTTCTATATAGATAATTATACTTTGTCTCTAAATAGAAAAGAACCCTTCATCTATGGACAACTGCATAGTATTCAGGAAAATAATAATTAAAAATTTAATAAATTATAAAAAGGAGTGTAGATGGCAAATCCTTCTCTTGCTTCCTATATCGTTGCTCATCTATCTAAAGTAAAAGTCTCTTCCTTGTAACAACTCGCTGTGTGATATCGTCAGTCAGCTTACTAAATTACTATAATATTTTTTTTTTTGCTTGTTATGTTAGTCTATGAGTATAACCATATTTTATTTACAACTAGTAAAGTCCTTTCAATATAAATATCAAACATCTGTCAATGTACGTGACAATAAAGTCCATTGTCGCATTGCTATTATGTATGTAACAGTTTTCAATATACGTGTTATCGATTTATACGAATTACCAAAGCAATTATATACCAATCTAAATTATACGGTTTTGATAATTGTAACAATGCAGGTTCATAACTCCAATTATGTCATATCAGTTTGCTCTATACGATCTAGAAATTAATGGTATAGGACACTTTCTAACAATTTTAGACCATATTTCTATATTTCCTTCCAATTTCACGCTATTACAAATAAACATTTCTTTTTTTTTTTTTTTTTTTTTTAATATATTCTTGAAGAGCATAGAATCATTTATATCATCGTCAATGCTGTGAATGATCAGCTTAAGCTGTATGAAATTTTAGAGCTTTGATCCCATTCTCACGCCGTTTTGTGTTGATTATTTACTTAAATAAGAACAAAAAGGTATAAATTGTCGTGCAATTTCACACAGAAATATAAAATACTTATGTTTTCAATAATACCTTAGTAGTATAAAAAAAATAATGTTTATTTACTGAATTTTTTTATTTATGTTCTGATTCTGGATATCACAGTTTACAGTAGGGTAATCTGAGAATCTTTAAAATCAGAATATTTGTATAGTTGCCTTAGCCAAAATTTAATACTTTTAGAAGGGTATATATTTACCCATGTCTGTTTTATTCATATATTCATTTGTTTGTTTGTTTGTAACTTTACAAATTGCGTTGTGTATAACCCGAGGGAGAGTCTGATATATTTTAGATCAAGTAAAAAAAAGAACAAGTACGCAGTATTACATTGAAAATAATTGCAATGTTTAGTAAACAGTGGAAATGTTGGGCATGATCCAAAGAAACGTCCATCACATTTTGAAAAAAAATAGATTACAATACATATGAGCAGTAGAGGTATGAGCAAAATTAGACTGCTTGGCGTGTCTAAGTCATGTTCTCTACTGAGTGCTCCTCTCGTTATAATGATCCTTAGGAAACTTCACAAAATGCAATCAAGGCATGTCAGTAGCATTGCTTAGCTTTTAAAAAATATATTTATGTTTTCCCTGATTTTTAACTAAAAGACGATCTTTTAGTCAGCATGACAAACAAGATTGTTTTTGGTTAAATTCACATCAAAGGGAAAAACTTGTAATATCTCATAATAAAAGAATTAAGAAAAAATAAAACCAAAGTAGACAATAATAAAGAGGGAAAAACCACCAGACACATTGCAATGATTTTTTCTAGAAAACGTCATTGTAAGTCATCATTCAAGATTTTCCCGTCGGAAATTTAAAAACATGAAAACTGTGCAAGTTCAATATCATAAAAATAAAGCTTGAGTAAGAATAACTCTAAAATATGTAATATAAAGAAAATGAAAACCTAAAGAAGCTAAGGTATGTACGCCGAAAAAACATAATTGCTTCCATGAGAGAGAGAGAGAGAGAGAGAGAGAGAGAGAGAGAGAGAGAGAGAGAGAGAGAGAGAGAGAGAGAGAGAGAAGTTGTTCTGTTTCTGACAATAAGCTTTTTGTTATATATAAAATAGACCCATTCATCCTTTCTTAATGCAAAGGACCATGGCTTAGTAACTCTATTCCCCAAAGTCAGGTACAAAAAGGATACTATGAGATATGGATTTCTTATATCATAGTATCAATACCATTGTTGTATCTTTAAGAGATAATTCCAAGTAATACATCCCTTATATATATATATATATATATATATATATATATATATATATATATATATATATATATATATATATATATATATATATATATATATATATATAATATATATATATATATATATATATATATATATATATATATATATATATACATGCATACACACATACATATACACAAATATATATGTATATATATATATATATATATATATATATATATATATATATATATATATACATATATATGTATATATATATATATATATATATATATATATATATATATATATATATATATTTATTTATCTATTTATATATATATATATATATATATATATATATATATATATATATATATATATGTATATATATATATTATATATATTTATTTTTTTATATATATAAACATATATATATATATATATATATATATATATATATATATATGTATATTTATATATATATATGTTTATATAATAATTGGATATATATATATATATATATATATATATATATATATATATATATATATATATATGTATATATATATAATATTATATATATATATATATATATATATATATATATATATATATATATATATATATATATATATATATATATATACGAGAGAGAGAGAGAGAGAGAGAGAGAGAGAGAGAGAGAGAGAGAGAGAGAGAGAGAGAGAGAGAGAGAGAGAGAGAGAGAGAGAGAGAGAGAGGTTAAAATTATATATAACGAGGATTCAGCAACTCATCCTGCCGATTTTACAAGGAATCAGATAATAAAAGAATAAACACCTAATTTCGTAAGGGAAAAAAGCAAAGGGTGTATTTTTGGAACTTTTTTGTAATCAAACTTTTTCCATTAAATGAAATAGTATTTGATACTAGAGAAACTTTCATTTGTAATATCTTTCAATACACTGTTTTGTAAGAATTATTTTCAATACTTTTCTTGCGAAATCAGAAATAAGTGTTATAGATATTTATTGACTGAGAGAGAGAGAGAGAGAGAGAGAGAGAGAGAGAGAGAGAGAGAGAGAGAGAGAGAGAGAGAGGAGAGAGAGAGAGAGGAAAAAAATCTTTCCTTTGAATGTATGGAAACTTGTATAAAAACTAAAGTAAATGTGTCTGGATTTTCTTTTCCAGAAGATTGACATTTTCAATAATAATTTGACTAAAGTTTGAAGCCTACGAGATGTTACTCCTAAAAATCTGATTGGGTGCCAAAAACAGAGATTTGAAAACTTTTTTGTAATTGTTTTTTCTTTTTTTTTTTGACATGGGAAAAAAGTCGAGAGTAAAGAAATTGTATGTTCCGAGACTTTTCTAAAATCTTATCCTTCAAAATAGAATAACACACTACGAATAGTTTTATGTTTTCCAGCGTTACTTTCGGAAAAAAAAAGTAAAAATTACTTTTATTCTAATGGGAATTTTTTTAAGTTGAAACTTATACCGATTGTTTTTTTATATATATATATTTAACAGCCTGATATAAGTCTTTCTTCATATTTTATACTTGAAAGATCTATCAACGTTGTTACTGATCTTAAGATATGTCATAATTCATTATTCATTACTACTCCCATAGCATATTTATTTCCTTATTTTCTTTCATCACGGAATATTTTTCCCTGATGGACCCCTTGGTTTCATGGCTTCCTGCGTTTACAAGAAAGGTTGAAGCTTGGATAATAATAATAATAATAATAATAATAATAATAATAATAATAATAATAATAATAATAATAATAATAATAATAATAATAATAATAATAATAATAATAAAACACCGATAAATGGAAAAGTTGAACCTCGTTTGAAATTAGTTTTTTATGCATTCACTGACTTTCTCATCCCTTGCATCCTTAAATCCTTCAACATAAATATCTTGAGTTTTTGTATTAGAAACTCATAGCAATGAGAAGACATCTATTACTGGGTTTATTTTTTTTTTAATGATAGGTTTAACATTGCTAGAAAATGAATGCATATATGACAATATACATTTGATACTAGAAAATGCCAAGCGTTTCTAGAATTCAGATAAAAAGTACCAGTGGGTGCAACTTTTTTTTTTATATGAATATTTTTTTTTCTTTTTTCTCAGGAATTTTTATCTACTATGTTCTACCTGAAGTTTTGAGTAATTCAAGTGCTTGGGTGAACAACACCTTAGCCAAGTCTCCCAAGTTTTTATAGGATTTCTATGTCTGTCTGTAAGCTTTCATATTATTATTTTCAAATTTACTCACAATAGATATACAAAGCTATGCGGTATATATTACTAATCCAGGTTTGACAATGGTTACATAAGCACACGGACAACTTGGTGGAGTAACAAGAACTCTGGGTGTGGAAGATACGCCTCCCTAAATTGTTAAACAACACTCCTTTAGTTAATTTAGCCTATGAATCTCCCTATCTATAAATACTAAAGAAACCTCAAAAATTGGTAACTGGGATATTACAACCGTGAATAAGAATGAGAAGTTACAGCAAGTGGAGGATGAATTTATATAATATAATTTGGATATCTTGACCTTAACTGAAACACGTTGTAAAGGGATTTGTAAAGAAATCTTGGACCAAGGCAATATGTATATCCATCCACGAAAAACACATGGATTTAGAAGCACTGGTGTAACTAACGGGGTGGTATGGGTGGGCACGTGCCCTGCCATGGAAATCATTTGCCCACCCAGATGCCCACTCACTGGCCACAGCCTCACTTAAGCATGTACTTAAACGAACTATTTTCCAATATGATAAATGTTTTCCTGCCCTAGGATATGTTTCGTGATTTAAAAAGGCTGAGAAGTGATAAAATAAAGTGTTATTACTTGTGTGTACGTATATCTTAGTGCA
>NC_090740.1:94180354-94187854 GCF_036898095.1 Palaemon carinicauda | reverse complement strand
ATTTCTTATAAAATATTCACGATGATGGTGAAAGCTGGAACAGAAAATCCCATGAGAATGAATGAGGAAAATAATAAATGTTAAGCAGCATTTAAAGGTGGAGGCAGGATAGAGGACAATATCTTTCTATTACAGTATTATGTAGAAAAGAGATATAGAAACGAGGAACCCCTAACAGTATCTGCGATAGACTTTAGTAAATCATTTGACTCTGTAAAAAGGGAGGTGCTAATAGAAGTATTAAAAGAATATAGAATTAACACCAAAATCATAAGTGAAATTATAAATATTTATCAAAATAATACTACGAGCTTGACTTACGAGAAGGTATAGAACAAGGAATGGAGGTTACGACTGGATTAAAAAAGGGTTGCACAGGATCATTCCACTTTATAAACTAATTACGTATATTGTCATGAAGAAAATAGAAGAGGAAGGAAATGGTTTCAGAAATCATTAGATAGTGGTAAAATCATTATTTTTTTGCAGATGATACCTTAGCGATTGGAGAGGATATATATGATGCAAAGCGTATCATTCAACTATTAGTAGAAATTAGTAAAAATTGTGGGTTAGAAATTAATAAAAAAAAAAAAAAAGAAATGATGTAAAACATTAAAGAAAAGCCAGATCACATAGAGGGAATCGAAGTAGCAGAAAGATTACAATACTTACAAGTAAAGCTAGACAGTAATAGGAACATTTTTGAATCTAAGAATAGAGTAATGAGAAAAAACCTAACATAAATTAGCTAATTTAAGATATACACTTATAGAGAAAAGTTGCAATAGAGTATTAATTGAAAAACATTCTGGATAAGTATTGCTTTGCCCTCTATTTTGTATGAAACAAGCATTATACATCTAAGAGAAATTGAAATCGAGAAACTATAAAGGATAAAGAATTGGGTTTACAGGAAGAATTTAGGTGCCACTAAAAGCCCAGCTAATACTACTGTAAGAGGGGAGATAGTTGCATCCTCTATGAAAGCAAGGTTGATGAATGAGAAGCTGCAGTACCTAAATCTTACCCTGAATGGGGAGAAGGAAATACCGAAAACAATTATCCTGGATATTCAAGAAAAAAAGGAAGATGATGGAAACTATCAGTAAATTACTTAGAAGAATTAGTTATAGACAGAAGACAGATAAGAAGAATGAACAAGGCAGAAATAAAATTGGAAAACAGAAAGTGCGATACTGAAAAGTGGAAATATTAAATAAAAAGTAAAGTGAGCTTAGAAATATATTGAACGTGGAAAAAAAAATTAAAGAAGAGGAATTTTATGACAACTCATTTGCTTCAGTGATATTTTTTAGAACAAGAACTAATACGTTACAACTAAACACTATAAATAGACACAATGGGGGGAAACGTAAATTGTACTTTTTGTGAGAATGAGGAGAAAGATTTGATAGATTTTTTGTTGTTCTGCCAGGAATATAGAAAAGGAAGGAGTGAAATGATTGAGCCACAACAACCATACGAGGAAGACCTAAAGAAAATAGTAAAATTATCTTAATTTAGTGAAACAAATATAAAAAAAAGTATTAAACCTAATTGGAGGAAAAGACAAAACAGTATAAGAAGATAAACTTTAGATGCGCCGTTGCAAAGGCTACGCCTCAACCCTGAACCTGAACCTGAACCTTAAAATACAGACTAAAACTGCAGCTCGTAGATTTGAATACGAGAAAACAAAAATTCTTGAATTAATACATTATTAATTTCTCTTTCAGCCATAACAAAGTTGGGAAAAATTATCAGATTTAGTTATTTCATTACTTTTTCTATGTGACCTGAAATGTATTTTATTCAGATAAAAAGAAACCAATTATGACAAAATGGTATATCTACATTAATCAATTGATAACGACTAAATATGGAACAGATTAATAAAATCTACCATAATAATACTTTGCCATAATTCTCTCGTTCAATAATATTAACTTGAGCCGTAGGTGCATGTCAAATATCACAGATTTAAATTGAAGAGAAAAATTAATAAACAACATTATGAAATTTGGAATACAAATATTTAATTTTCATAGAGATATGCATTATCCGATATAATTTTTAAAGGCACGCCTTATATAAATAACATATACCTGGTTATGATAGAGAAAAACCTAAAAAATGTTTATGTGAGGTTCATGAATTCATCTCAAATAGGATTGGAATGAAAAAGTAATGGCAGCTAATAGATTATTTACCATTGATGGTTTGTCATAAATCCTACATGAGCAAGGTCAAGATCAATAAACCGAATTCCTCCTTTTTGATAGTTTTTAAAGCCACAAATGAATTGCAAGGCAAGAAACAGTGACATTGTCCTGGCTACCAGAGAAATGCCCTAAAGACTAGTCAGCGCCTTAGCAGGTAAGGACTCAGCAGGGATATTTATACTCAACCCCCTCATCTCTAGCTCACAGGGGTGGTGAGGTTGCAATACGGGGCTTGATCTCCAGTCCGGTAGAACTCTAAGCTGGAACGTTTCCAATAGGACATGGCAACCCTGTTAAACTGTGATTGAAGAAACTAATATGAAATACTGTTTATGTGATTGACTATCATCATTGATGTGGTAATCTCTATCATTGCCTGGTGTTTAGAAGTCTTTAATGAAATATCATCTAATTATTATTATTATTATTATTACTATTATTATTATTATTATTATTATTATTATTATTATTATTATTATTATTATTATTATTATTATAATTACTAGCTAAGCTGTAACTGTAGATGGTAAAGCAAGATGGTATAAACTCGAGGGATTTAACAGGGTAAAATAGCCCAGAGAGGAAAATAAATCAATAAACGATATTAGAAGTCATGAGAAATTAAAATAAAATATTCTAAAAGCCTCACCAGCATTGAAACATTGAAACCGATATTTTACATATAAACTATAAAAAGTCTTATGATAGCCTGTTCGACATAAAAACATTTGCTGCAAGTTGGAATTTTTGAAGTTCTTCTGATTCAACTACCCAGTTAGGAAGATCATTACACAATTTGGTCACAGCTGGAAAAAAAATCGGAAATTTCACATCAATATTCTGAAAGCTATGGCATGGTTTCTAACTCTGAAGATACTGAACCCAAAGAGAAAATAAGAAAAATGAAATTAGTCATTGACAACACGACGATAGTCCACTGTATCAACAGAAAGGGCTCCAGGTCTCCGTCGTTCCGACAAGTGTCATATATTTTCCGAGCCATTGAAACCAGCTCAGTAATAACTATATGAATAAGTTCAATAGGAACAGTGGAGTTGAACCTCATGATGAAAAAGGTCTGACTATCAGAATTAACTGCCGGCCTGGTATTAAGAACAGGATGGAACTGTCCGGGAAGATCCGAATGTGAAGGATGGTCAGAATTATGAAAAATCTTTTGCAACTTGCATAAGGAACTAAATGAACGATGCTGCATGATATTGATATATAGATCATAAATAAGAAATTTAATAGACTAAAAGTTCCTGTCCAACAAATTAAGATGAAAATCATCAGATAAAGACTGGACAGGAAAAAAAGTACTTGAAACAAAGTAGAATAAAAGAATTAAAACACTCCTCCAGAATAGATAGATCACCGAAAATCTTAAAAGACTTTCCTAATAAGACAATGTTTTGTGCAATTGAAGAAGACACAGACCTAATGTGTTTCTAAGAAGTGAATTTACTGTTGAGAATTACGCTTAAAATTATAAAAGATTCATACAATGTTAAAGAGGCATTATCAATGCTGAGATCCGGATGTTGCAGAGCCACATTCTTTGACGTACTTACAATCATACTTTGAGTTTGGCTATGATTAAATTTCACACCCCGTAATTTGCACCATGCACTAATTTCAGCTAGAACTCTAGTAAGGGATTCAGCTACATCTTAATCTATATTCAGGAGATGGAATTGATATGAGGAGAGTACCATCATTTGCATATGCAATAACTTTGTTTTCTAGGTTAAACCACATAGCATGCGTATATAGTATGGAAGGTAATACGCCAAGAACACTAATAATAATGCTAAGAAACAAACCCCCCACTTCCGACTGTTTGAATTGGAAAACCAGGACGTCATAATTAATATGGTCAAAGGTAGCACTAAAATCAAGGCCAGTCATGCACACTTCCTGACCAGAATCAAGGGTTTTCCGTACAACTTTGGAGATTATAAGAAGGGCATCACATGCTCCAAGATATTTACGAAAACCAAATTGCAAACTAGGGAACAAATGATTACCTTAAGAAAACCTATTAAGACGTTTTACCAAAGACGATACAAAACTTTAGAAAATATGAAAGTTATTGAAAAAGCACGGTAATCAGTTGCAGATGAGCTACCAAAAACACATTTACATAATTAAGTAACATTACAGACTCTCCAACCAGTGCAAAAATTTGCTCTTCTTGCTAATTTGCACAAAATAACAAATAACCACTGTGCTAATAAATATGTAAGCATTATAAAAAAAAAACAATGGAAAAATACACATTCATAAGCATCAAGTTTATGAAGAGAGCTTTGATTTCACGAAATCAAAAAGCTAAACTAGTTAGTTTAACCTCAGGAAAACATGCATGAGGACGTTCGGGTTTTCATTACTCTTGCTTACTGTCAAACATATCAGCCGAAAAGGTTGCCTTTTCCATTTGGACAGTCAATGACAGTACTACCTGGTTTAAATAAAGGAAGAACTGTTGCATCTATACCTTAGAGGGCAGATTTTAGGGTAGTACACCAGAAAGGGTTTTTTATGATTAAATTTTATTTCTTTTCAGATGAAAAGTAAAGGGTTTTTCTTATAGTTAAATTGTATTCCTTTTCACTTGAAGTATAAGCTCTCTGAGCATAAGCTCTAAGCTGAGTACTGTTATTACTGGTCAAATCAAACATGTTACCCTTCCAAAGATGATGGGCTTTCCGCTTTTCCAAATGAGCACATCTACAATCATCATTGAACCATGGTTCATCCCTCACTCGGTACGTTAACACACGAGAAGGGATTCGCCTATCAATTATGTTGACTAGGTTCCCATTCCAAGAGACCACATGATCAACAGTACTTCACAATTGTGACCAATTCAAGCCGAAAATATCTTCCAAAATCCCATTTGGTTCTGCTCAAGATTTCATATAAATCTTACATGAGCATGATACATCAGGGACAGGCTGTTCAGTCTTCACTTCTGATGAAATTTATGCATGATCAGATGTCCTAACTAGAGAATCATTCTTGTTATAACGCCAGAGGAATCGGTGTATATAAGGTTTAATCAGTTACCAGACCTGTGAGTAGCTTCACTTATAATTTTCTCATAGCCTAAATCAGACGCAAAGTCTTAAGATCTTAAGCCATGGCGATCATTAAGCAAAAAATAATTTAACCACTCCCTATGGTGAGCATTGAAATAACCAACAAAAACAAAATAGGCCTTTCTATCAACTTCTTTTATCTTAGTTATAATGGTAAGAAGACAGTAGAAGATGGAATCATCCATGTCTGTATTTGGGTAAATCGAACACAAATAAAAGTTTTTTTGCCTGCCACAAACTTTTATTACATGAATCTCATGACATCTACATCATAGCAGATCTTATGAGACGCAGGGTACTCTACCCTAATATACTGTACACCGACATTCCCCTGGCCCTAGGGATGGCATCGTGTTTCAAAATTATTGGCTTCTTAAAACCCGTTAAAGGGGCTCTGATGAGTGCATCATACTAGAAACCGAAGTTTCTGCGCATAAAAGAATATCACACTGTCTGGACGCAACTGTAAGGTCTTGAATATTTTCATGAAGACCAAGAATATTGCAATACAGTAGACAACATTTATGAAATCTATGATGTACTGGTCCTGGCTCTCGCTCAATGTCTCCAGTCAGCATGATAATAAGAAAATAGATCATACTTAAAAACTAAGTTCACAAAAATGATAACAAAAACAATAAATACAAAAATAAAAATAAAGTGATTCATGATGCACATAGACTATAGAAAAAAGTAGGAAAAATTGGTCTACATGGAAGAGCCAATTCACCGTATGAGGCTAAATATCCTACAGGATAGCCACTTTAACCAGGCGTCCTTGGCCTTTACAGTATATTGAGCCTACCCAACACACAAATTCAAAAATCAAAGAAGAAAAAATAAGATAGAATATTATGCCCTAGTGTACCCTCAAGCAACTTTAACCCAAGAGAGTGGAAGACCATGGTACCGAGGCTATGACAGTACCCAAGAGTAGAGAACACATCTATATACGTTAAAACGCTCCCAGAAGACTAAACTTACAGTCTGATCATTGCTCAGAAAGCATCTATAACGTTTAAAACGCTTCCAAAACACTAATTTTGGAGTCTTCATCTCCTAGAAAAGCTGCTTACCATAGCTAAAGAGTCTCCTCCGCCATTACCAAAAGGAAAGTAGCTACTTAATAATCACAGTACAGTAATTAGCCCCGTGAGCGAAGAAAAAATGTTTGGTAATTTCAGTATTTTGTGTTTATGAAGAAAGACAGGAATGTGTAAAGATTAGGCAAGACTACTCGGTGTAAGTGTAGGCAAAGAAAAAATTCTTTGCAACCAGAGAGAGGGCTATATTTTTTTTTTTTTTTGTACTGAAATGCACGATAATCAATTAATTATAATCATGTCTTGTCGTCTAAATTTGAAAAAAAGATATCCATTTCTTAAATACAATTCACTCATTTTGTATGAACCGTCATGCATTTCAAATAGGTCTTTACCTTGACATTCTAATCCACTCTCTAGTAATATTCTCCCTCGTACCTTCCCCCCCTATGGATTAAATACTTGTTACCAGCCATTTCGTGTGCATTCTTTTCATGTAACCTAATCGTATGAAAAGGTTAAGATTATTTAATCAGAGGTTTTCATCATTTCTATTTATCGCACCTTTTCTCACCCTCTGCTTCCCCCCCCCCCCTCTCCCAATCCAGTAGTCACGCTTCATTTCTCTAGTCGAGGGATGAGTTTGATTTCGCATGTGTATTATCGTCTTAAATCTAAAGCTGATACAAATCTCTTCCCGCTACTTTGGACATAACATGTGTCCTGTCTTACGCAAGTTATTCCCTGAATCACCTCCTCTCACATCAAGTCTATTCACTTCAGAATGAGTATAAAAACTCCCAGCTTCGATTGATATCTATCATAGTGTTTGATATCCAAACCTCAAACGTCTTGGTTTCCTATAATCCTCAAAACCTTCAATCTCTCTCTCTTTCATTGATTTCTTCTGTGAAATCTTTCCAGTGACCTTTAATATCAATTATCTTGATTATTCGTGAAAATGTCCTGGAGTGAAATAAATCTAACAGGATTTGTTTATATCAAGGAAGTGAAGTACACAATAGATCAGTATTTTTTTCATTAATTTCCTTCCGACAGGGCCACATATGGTTTAAATGTACGTAATTTCGAAGACAAAAAAAAAAAAAAAAAAAAAACCTTCTTAGA
>NC_090740.1:94172854-94175354 GCF_036898095.1 Palaemon carinicauda | reverse complement strand
CAGAAACAAAGTCTTGGTTAATCTTGCTTAATCTTGTGTGAAGGATCCGTGAATGATGTTTTTATGTTGTTGAATTGATAGTCCGACTAAGATAAGAAGATTATATTAGAGTCGTTATGTATTCATGGAATTTTCATTTACAAAAAGTAGAGAGTAATATTTCAGTTCAGTCTCAAATACTAGAAATTTCAGAAGATAATAAAAAAAAATCTTGAAAAAAATACATTATTAATTTTTCTTCAGGTATAACTAAGTTATGAAAAACGATGAGATTGAGTTTATTTTTCATTTGATATGACATAATATTTTTTTTTTTATTCGAATGAAAAGAAAAGAGTTTTGACGAAATGTTGTACATGACTGCATAAGGAACAGAGTAATAAAAAACATCATATTACTTTTTATCTTTTTCGTAACCGAAATTAGGAAATAAAAAAGAGTACACTGAATTCACTTTCTCGTTCAATAATATCAATAAAACAGCACGCCAGTGTTAAATATAACAGATTAAAAAAGAAATAGAAATAAATGAACAACATTGTGAAATGTGCAATCCATATGTTTCCTATATCAGAGAGAGAGAGAGAGAGAAAAAGTATATTGCTTTGGAAAACGATATTTCCTAATCAAATAAGAAGATTTAAAACATAAACCCTAATCATTACCTGTCAAGTGACATAGATCATTTAAGCAATTCAAAACTGTGGATTGATATCCTTTATATTTAAATTACCACGTGGTCTCTACATAGTTCTCCATATGCGAAAAAATCTTTCAATTATACTATAAACAAAGCAGCAACACCATCTGTTGGCGTCTTTTAAAAGCTGTGTCAATGGTAATTGAATTTACAAATATGGAGGAGGAAAGATGGTAGAGAATTAAAATTTTTGTCTCTGTCGTATCGCAAATACTGTAATAAGATAATTACATGAAATGCCATTTTTTTTTTTTTCTTAAGATATCACACCCAACCTGTAGCCCAGTCATTCCTTATCCATAGATTTCGGAGCAGGGGTGGGGGGAGGTCTTTCATCTGATATTTCCGGGAGCCTGGTCAATAACACTTATAACTATGAATATATTCTAATGAAATTTTAAGGGATTATTAAGATGTATGTATAAGCTTTGTTTCCGGCAATATTCATGTTCATACGTGTTATGGGCAGGCCTTAGCTGTCACTTTTGTTAGTAATTGACAACTTTTAGCTAAAAAAAGTCAGTGAGGAAGAGCAAATAACTAATAGAGGTTTACAGATATCCAAATTATTTTCAGTTGGTTTGATGGGTGTGTTATATTTCATATATAAATACATATATATACACACACACACACACACACACACATATATATATATATATATATATATATATATATATATATATATATATATATATATATATATATATATACATACATACATTCATACACATACGAAGGCACTTCCCCCAGTTTTTGGGGGTAGCTGACATCAAAAAAAGAAACAAATATACACATACACACACACACACACACACACACACACATATATATATATATATATATATATATATATATATATATATATATATATATATATATATATATATATATATATATATATCTTAGAACATAATAATAGAGATCACATAGGTTTTTTAAACCATCCACGCTTGCTATTCACATTATAGGCAGAATATGTTTCCACTATAATGAAGTTTAAGACAAGACTTTCACTATAAGTTATAATGCATAAAAATTTGAAGATTTAGAAAATTTTTGACTAAATGTATATAAAAAATGGCAAAATAAGAGATTAAAAGTGATCACAAAAAAAAAAAAAAAAATTTTTGAAGCTCGTTATAGTGAGAAAAATATGGATGATGAGAGGATTAATTTTTTTGAAGAACAGCACCCCTTGCATTTGACACACAACAAAAACCTATGGTTTGAAATTTGTTGAGGTGATTTACCACTAATCCATGGAGAAAGATTTTATCTTTTGGATTGTGATTCCATCTCATTTTAAATCCTCTCCCCCTCTATATTTAATCAGTGTCAAACTCTTTCTGTTTGAGATGTAGAAAATTCCTAAAACATAAGTGATTAAACACACAGTCGTACTAGATTCGGATTGGGAAAAATCTCCAACACGCTACTGTTTTATAACAAATAAAAATTATAAGAAAAATAAATATATATAACTGATAATCGACATTATTATAATCGAGGAATAATGTATCTCTTACCTTATAATAACATTGTTTATGATATGGTAACATTACCGAAAAAATAAGAAAAAAATAGAAAATATCAGAGACAAAAAGAAAAGAAAAAGAATAAAATAAACTATGAACTTTACAATTTTTCCCAAGAACGAAGTCTGACTATCATAGCATTACGTTTCACATTACTATAGTTAATTGCATATATACCTCTCTCTCTCTCTCTCTCTCTCTCTCTCTCTCTCTCTCTCTCTCTCTCTCTCTCTCTCTCTCTCTCTCTCTCTTGCAAAGAAAA
>NC_090740.1:94155354-94167854 GCF_036898095.1 Palaemon carinicauda | reverse complement strand
CATAGAATTGTAATGAAACTTTATCAATGCTGTGATCCAGAGGTTGAGGAGCAACTCTCCTAAACCTACTTTCAATCACATTTTGAGTATTGTTAGAATAAGGGATTCAGCAACCCCAGATCTACATTATGGAGATGGAATTGATGCAAAAAAGAGTAGCATTAGCTACATATGCAACGAGCTGGTTGGGTGTAGTATAAAAAGTAATGGGGCAAGAATACTACCCAGAGGAACACCAGATATTAAATAAGTATACTTACTATCGGGCCATCAACTGTTTGTGATCTATTACCTAGAAATTCAGTAATGATGCTAAGAAAAGACTCGCCAACTTCTAGCTGTTTAGGTTTGAAAAGAAGAACCTCATGATTATTATGATTAAAGACAGCACTAAAATCAAGGCCAATCATACAAACTTCCGGACCACAAGCAAGAGATTTATTTACTACATTGGAGATTGTGAGAAGGGCATCACAAACTTCATCGTCTTTACGAAAGCCAATTAGCAAACTAGGAATCAGATTAATGCCTTCCGCATACCTACATACCTATTTGGACATTTTGCAAAAAAATATGTTAAAAAAAAAAACTTTTGATATTATTTAAAATATTGAAACTGAGTGGTAATCAGCTGGAGTCGAAACTACTAGTAACATATATACATAATGGAGTTACATTACCGATTCTTCAACAAGTGCTAAAAGCTCCTCTTCTTGGTAACATATAACTTTTGTGATATGAAATCCACTTTCTTTCTACAAAACCAAGGAAATATATCGTTTGGGTCTACACCTTCATAAGTATTCTTGTGCATATATCACACAAAATTTAAATATATCCATAAACTTGCATTAAAGGCACTAGTCACTATTTCAGACGTCAACCTGAAGAATTTGGTGCATTAGGAAGCCATATATAGATTTCATGTTATATTTGGTTGAGTCTATAGATGTTTCCTGATATCTGTATAATACTAAATATGTGAAAATGAATATTAAAGATTCTTTTCCTTAATAATAGAAATCGTATAAGATAAATCTGGCTTTTATCGAAGTTTTATGTCCAACGAGCTTATTTCAATATTTCAATTTCTTGATATGGGTAAGCTTAGCGCTCTAAGACACAGAAATATGGTATGGAGAGATAAAAATATTATAGAATCCAATATTTTAACATTGAAAGACGGTGTTACTTATAACATATTAAAGGTATAGTAGGATACAATATTGCCTTCAAAATTTTAATGATACCTGACATTTTCACATCCGACACATTCAAGCAAAAAAACCGATGAGATAAAAGAAAAAATACTTTCTAAATTGTGATTTAAAAAGGCCTAGTCACATCTGACCCATTCAACAGATTGCATAGAAAAAAAAATAAATATGCATTTGAATTGGAAGGTACCAAGGTCCCTTCAAGTCATAGATTTAAGAGACATAAATATAGTTAGTAACAAATGTATCTCTAGAACTAAAATGTGGCAATTCCTTGTTATCTCAGAGCAATTCAAACAATCTCCAAACAATTGCATACAAACATGCCTTTAATTGACCTAGAAACAGTTTAATGTAAATCCATGTCCAACATTTTAAAAATGTCCTACTAACCAAAGATTATAACTATCACATTTGTTGAGAAAGAGATACATGAAAATTGTGAATATACATGGAGTGTTTTTCTATGACCTAGCAGTTATCTTCGTAATAATTCAAAAACAAGAAATAATTGACAAATAAAATATTTAAATTAATTAACGATGCCATGGTATCTGAGTATATACAACAACAATCTGAATGCATACATGAAATAAAGCTAATCTTTAAATAAGTTCGTGCATTCATGATATAATTCCTCAAATTATATTTCTCTCTGATATATGTCATGAGTTCATAAATCAAGGAGAGGGGGGGGGGGGAATTAATGGGAAATTAGGAAATGTGCACATTTCAAATCAAAGTACTATGTACTGTCCTTTGATTACCAAGTATATCTGAGGATGAATAATTTTTTATTGCTAGTTAATTAGATGAAAGCTAAAGGCAATGGAAATGAGTCTGAAAAGTAATTCAGTTACAAATTTAAACATTTTTATTTTACAGCTTCTATTTGTAGTTTCAAAAATTTTTAGCAATTAGGCTCTGTTTGTTTATCAAGTTTTTACCAAAAATTTATGGAATTAGCCACCGGGTGTTATGAACCTAGGGCCACTTCCAAAGTAAATGAGTACACGATACAGAAATTATTATTTCTTTAACACACATTTTCCTGCATATACAGTATATATACGCTATATATACAGCATATATACGGTATATATAAAGTAGGCTATATATATATATATATATATATATATATATATATATATATATATATATATATATATATATATATATATATATATATATATATATATATGTATATATATATATATATATATATATATATATATATATATATATATATATATATATATATATATATATATATATATATATATATATATATATATATATCTTCGGTGAATGCAGCAACAGCCAGTAATGAATACAAATTTCATAGTATGGATAGAGAAAGATTAGTTCTAAATGTCCTTTTTTATTCCCAACGTTTCGTGATTCTTAATCACATTGTCCAGGGCTACAAATAAATCATATACAAAATAATCAAGAAGCAGTCAAAATATTTTATAAATTCATTCTAAACTATAAAGATCAGTTAAAATTTAAATGAAAATTAAAAGAAAAAAAAGAATATATATATATATATATATATATATATATATATATATATATATATATATATATATATACATATATATATATATATATATATATATATATATATATATATATATATATATATATATATACATACATTAGACAAAGTAGTAGAACCAACCTCGCAGAAGTGTAGTGAGAAACTGTATGCCAACAAGAGTTGGAAAACAAACCAAAGAAAACTATGACAAATATGACTGAATAGAAGAAGCTTGGGTATTTAATGATGGAACTAGTCGCTGGATCAATAGTGATTCAGGAAGAGGTAAGTCATGGTTATTTGACACTTGACCAATGATGGTAAAATCTTTGTTATTAATATTTTGTTTGCACATTTTAGCATGAATCCGAATATTAGAATGTTCAGGGTTGGATATTCTGCAACCAGTTTGATAGCTAACACCTCTATGGGAATCAATTCTGACCTTTAAAAACCTCTTGGTAGATCCTACGTAAGTCCCAGAGTTACACTTTGGGCAATTATATTCATATACAAAACCAGAGGACATATAAGGACTCATTCTATCTTTGAAGCAAAAAAACGAGCCAATAGTGAGAGGATTCTTAGGGATGAGTTTAACTTCCACAGGTGGGAAGTGTTGTTGGATGATTTATGTAAACTTTCTTTTAAGGAAATCTTCATGGAGAAAAGGAAAACTGGCATAAAATTTTAATTTAGGAACTTTGAGTGTTTTTGGAGTCTGATCCAACTTGTCATTCAATAATCTATTAAGAAGTTTAAAAAAAATATTTTAGTGGGGAAATAGTTTTTCTTAAAATATTCACATAGTTAAATAATTTCAGTAAGGAAAGATTCCCAGCTAGAGGTCAAAAGGAATATTCTTTAGAGATGCGTAAAAATAGAATTAGTTTTAAAATTATAAAAGCAAGAGCTATAAAAGTTTGAACCTAACCCAGTAATTTTTTTTTTCTAAAAATTGTGGTACTAAAACCTTCTCTATTTCAAGACACCGACACATCTAAGAAGTAGAGTTCGTTTCCTCCCTCCTTTCCTACGGTGAATATTATATTTCCATGTTGAGAGTTGGCAAAGTCAAGGAAGGAGTCAGCGCCGAACTCATCTCTGAATAGAGCAAGCGTGTCATCAACATACCCAACATAATACAAGGGATGATAACTTAAATGGCAATTTTCTAGCATAGTCTCCTCCAGGGAGCACATGAAAATGATAGCAAATGTGGGTACCAAGGGGAGCCTATAGCCATCCCATCAAGTTGTTTGTACAAATTACCATTGAAAACGAAAGAGGTGTCCACTACCGCCAGCTCCAGAAGTTTTTTTAAAAGACATGCGATTAATATCATTAAAAGTGGTATTAGGTTCAGGAAATGATTTGTTTAGAATAATATTGATAGGCTCTTCCACATGTACATTAGTGAATAAAGACTCAGCATCAAGACTCGTCATGAAAAGATCTGAGTCCTGAGAAATTATGTCCTCCTTAAATGCATAAGAGTTATTTAGAGAAAATGTTTTTTTTTTTTTTTTTTTTTTTTTTTTTTGACAAAGGTTCTAGTAAGGGAACGAGGAACTTAGCCAGCTTGTAATTAGGGGTATTAAAAGCCGAGAGATGAAGAAGTGTGATTTAGGAAATGTAAAAGTTGTACTGACCTAACTTTCATTTAGAGGCATGTTATTGGGATCCCTGCGTTATTATGGAATTCCTCTTAAATATATCAATTTGGGTAATACTGTTCAAGAGCATAGAAAGTGCAAAGTTAATTTTAATGGACTGGCATCAAATGAATTTCCATTGAATAGCGAAGTACTCCAAGGAAATGTGTTGTTTCCTATGCTGTTTATCCTCCACATGGATTTTGTAATGCGTAGAACAGTCGGAGAAGGTGGAAAAGGATTGGACTGGATTGGTGACACGAATTTACCAGACCTAGAGTATGTTGATGATGCTTTTCTTTTTACCGGATACCAAAAGATTTATAATGCTTGCTTACCAGAATGCATGAAATATCACACGAGGATAGCTGAAGATAAATAGAAGAAAGAAAAAGAGATGATGAGTAGGGAGTATGCAATGACAAATGAAATATCATAAAAGTAAAAAGGATTAGGGAGGTAGAATCAGTTAAGTATTTAGGAACTATGATCTCCGATACACGGTCTTTAGAATTATAGTTTAGTGAAAGATTAAAACAAGCAAATCAGAAAAGGGCTATGTTAAGTAAAGTTATAGAAATCAAATCGCATGGAATTACATATAGAAATCAGACCATATATCATTTTAATGAGACTGGTGTTACTCTATGGATATGAGTCATGGTATGACAAGGAAACAATCTCATATAGATTTGGTAGATTTGTGAACAAAGCCCTCAGAAAGACAATGGGAGTTGATTGGCCCGACATGATTAGAATTGAAACTATAAGAGAGATTACTCGAGTACCGTACGTAGATGAGATCATGGTGAGGAGCTGGTTTGCGTATGCTCTTCGCACTCCCCAAGAGAGATTAGTTCACCAAACATTCAGTTGGGCTCCACAAGGCACTAGAAGAGTTGGAAGACACAGACCTGCATGGCCCACTGCGTCAATAGCTGTAAGAGGAGAGGATGATGGTGATGATGATGATGATGATGATGATATACATATATATATATATATATATATATATATATATATATATATATATATATATATATATATATATATATATATATATATATGTGTGTGTGTGTGTGTGTCACAGAGACTAGAATGTAGTAATATTTGGCCACGTCTGACACATTTAAAAGGACGAAAAAATTTTAGCCATAAAATTGCCTCCGATATCGGAATGCCAAAAAGCCTTGTCTTGGTTTGCTCATTCAAGGCACATGAAGACAATCAGAGAAATTCAAGTATCCTAAACACAGATACAAAGATATATCCAATATTATAAAAGTTTTCTTCGTACCTAAGAGATAATATGAACACTAAATTTACCATTTAAAATTTTTCAAATTCTAAAATTAATATTGGTATATGCAGAGAAAAGACAAGAATATATGAAAAGTAGATTGTAACTTCAAGTCTTAATCCATGACCTTCATAAAAATTCAGCAATAACACGTGGTAATATGTAATCAGATATAATATATTATCTTATAGGTAAAAAGAAGCCAAAGTTTAAATTATATCATGCATTTTAGCATATTGTGATGGGCCGAGAGAGGAGTTGTGAAATCAAAGGCAGATTGGAAACGACTGAGTTATATTGTTGTGGAACACTCTCCTTATATACAAAACCTCAAGGAAACAGGACATGACAAGTTCACAAGACAGACAATATCACAGAGGAAAAACCAGACAGGAATTTTCATGTTCGTTTTAGTGCGAGGGAGGAGCGAAGATACAAGCATAATATATACAAAAGGAATTATGTACAATTGTGTGAAACACGGTTGGTACATGGCTCCCCCTCTAAAAATGACATACTGTACATGTTAAATAGGGCGCCCTGATCTAGAGAGGCAAACTGTAGGCGGGTCATCTGGCAGAAGATAAGCAGGTTTTAGACGATCAATGGAGACCCAGCCTTCTTTGCCCCGAATGTTTAGGAGGAATGCTTTCGGACTGCGTGGGATCACAAGGAAAGGTCCCGTGTAAGGGGGCGTTAACGGTAGCTTGCTGGTGTCGTTGCGCAGGAAGACGTGCGTTGCAGAGTGCAAGTCCGTTGGTATGTGATGCTTCGCTGGGGGCTTGTAAGTCTGGCGGCACGGAGTAAATTTTCCCACGACGTGACGTAAGCGCTGGAGATCGTCGGAGGAGGTTGTATAGGGAAAAAACTCGGCAGGGACGACCAACGGGTCGCCATACACCATTTCGGCTGCCAAAACGTCAAGGGCGTCTTTAGGAGTGGTCCTTAGTCCAAGGAGGACCCAGGGAAGCTGAGTAAACCAGTTGCAATCCTTGCAGCGGGATATCAAAGCTGCTTTGAGGGTGCGATGAAAATGTTCAACCATTCCATTGGCAGCGGGGTTGTAGACCATTGTCTGATGTAGGGTGATGCCCAGGAGATTCGCTAATGATGTCCATAATTGAGAGGATAAAGTTTTTCCCCTGTCAGAAGTAATATGCTCAGGGATACCGAATCTTGAAATCCATCCAGAGAGTAAGGCAGATGTACATGAGGCGGACGTTGCAGTTTCCATGGGAATGTCTTCAGGCCAACGAGTGGAGCGGTCGATGACGGTAAACAGGTAACGATGTCCTTGTGATGTGGGTAGGGGGCCTACAACGTCGACGTGAAAGTGTGCGAAACGACGCTGAGGTTGAGGAAAGGTGCCCACTCCTGAATCCGTGTGTCGATGTAATTTGGAAGTTTGGCAAGAAGTACAGGCACGAACCCAATCCTTAGCATCCTTAGAAATGCCGTGCCAAATGAACTGTGCCTTCAGCAGCTGTGCAGTAGAACGGCATGAGGGATGTAAAAGGCCGTGGATAAAATCAAACACCTGTCTGCGCATGGGAGCAGGAATCCAAGGTCGCAGTCTACCAGTACTGACGTCACAGAGGAGGGTGGTGTTGGAGTTTTCGAGGGGAAAATCCTCCCAACGGAGGGACGTGCAGGATGTCCTACAAGCTTGATACTCTGGATCCTGTCGTTGGGCTTCAGCCAGGGCGTTGTAATCCAATCCCAGTTGAACGGCAGCCAACGTGTTTCTTAACAGGGCATCGGCAACGGGATTCATTTTCCCAGGGACGTATTAGAGGGTCCAATTGTATTCAGCCATGGCGGAGAGATGTCGGCGTTGACGGGCGGACCAGGCGTCAGACTGTCGAGTGAAGGCGTGCACCAGCGGCATGTGGTCTGTGCGAATGACGAAGGGCGTACCTTCTAAGAAATGGCGAAAGTGACGGACAGCCAAGTGCACCGCCAGCAATTCTCGATCGAAGGTAGAATAACCAGATTCTGCCTTGGACAGTTTTCTGCTGAAGAAGGCCAATGGGCGGGGCGAGCCTTTGACCACCTGCTCGAGTACTGCACCAATAGCGACGTCGCTGGCATCGGTGGAGAGAAGGAGAGGGGTGTGTGGGATAGGAAAAGTGAGAGCCGCAGCAGTTGATAGGGCCTTCTTTGCATTGCAGAAGGCCGCTTCTTGAAGGGGACCCCACTTCAAGTCCATTGGCTTGCCCTTGAGGGAGGCGTAGAGGGGAGCAAGAGTGGCGGCAATGGCTGGCAGAAAGCGGTGATAATAGTTGATCATGCCCAAGAATTCCTGCAGAGCTTTGACGGTCGAGGGCGTGGGGAAATTCTGAACGGCTGCTACCTTCTCAGGGAGGGGATGGACTCCTTCAGGAGTGATACGGTGCCCTAAGAACGACACTTCGTTGGCGCCAAAGGTACACTTGTCGTACCGGACTACAAGGCCGTTTTGTTGCAGGCGGTCGAGCACGATGCGCAGGTGACGGAGGTGTTCCTCTTTTGAGGAGGAGAACACAAGTATGTCGTCCACATAACATACACAGAAAGGGAGGTCCCCTAAGATGCCATCCATGAGACGTTGAAACGTTGCCCCAGCATTACGAAGGCCAAAATAGGAGTAATTGAAGGTGTATGTGCCAAACGGAGTGGTGATGGCCGTCTTGGGGATGTCTTCTGGGTTCATAGGCACCTGATAATACCCCTTCAGGAGGTCGAGCGTAGAGAAAACCTTTGCTTTGTGCAGGTAGGAGGTTACATCGGCAATGTTTGGGAGGGGGTAGTGATCCGGTTCTGTTTGCATGTTCAGGCGCTTGTAATCCCCGCATGGACGGAGGGAGCCGTCTTTCTTCAGAACGATGTGTAAGGGTGACGACCATGGGCTGGAGGCCTTTTGGCAAAGGCCCATTTTCTCCATTTCGGCGAACGTCTGTTTGGCGGCTGCCAATCGTTCCGGTGCCAGACGTCTGAATTTTGCGAAGACTGGGGGTCCCGTGGGCGTTTGGCGAAGTTTTGGACGGAAAACTTCCGGGTACGACGTGAGGAGGTGGGCGTAGGCATCCGTGGGTGCGCTGCTGTGGAGAGTGAGGTTAGAGGGGGCGGGTTGAAGAGGTGTCGACAAGTATGAGTCTGCGTTGACCAATCGTCGGTGGGCGACATCGACCAGAAGGTGGAAATGAGAGAGGAAATCCGCACCGAGGATTGGCATTGTGACGTCAGCAACGAGAAACTTCCAATTGAATTTACCGTTTCCGAACGATAATGTGAGGCTCTCGTAACCGTAGGTGGGTATCGCAGATCCGTTGGCAGCTACCAAGCAGACGTCGCCAGATGTAGACAGACTACGTTGTGCCTTGAAGAGTTTCCTTGGCAAAAGAGAACGACAAGCACCCGTGTCTACCAAAAATCGCAAGCCCGTTCCTACATCCTGTAAAAAGAAAAGAATAGAAACATGGGAGGTCACCGCCACAAGTGATGGCCTACTTACACGTTTTTTGGCCACTGACAATCTTTGGCACATTTCTTCGTGGTTGCCCCGAATCTGAAGTGGTAGTAGCAAAACTGCGGTGGATGGGAGGTAGTAAGTGGCTGTAGAAGTCGTTTGTTGGGGCGCGAGCGATTGGTGGGTGGTGGGCGGCTTTGTCCCCGCTTCGGCACGTCATGGGGTAGGCGTGTATGTCCTACGGCATTCATGTCAGCTTCGGTTGACGTTGAATAGGCATCCTCGTCGTCAGGGGTAGAGGCGTTGATGGAGGTCTTGAAGTGGCTGTCCATAAGGGCGTCGGCTTTGGTCATCAAGTCCTTTATGGGTAAACTATCGACATCGGGTATGGCAGCGCGCACAGGTTCAGGTAAACGGCATATCCAAAGGGCACGGAGTAGGTTCACCTCACGAGGAGAGCCGTCTGCGGCAGGTTGAAGGCGAGCGATACTGATCATTTCCCTGAGGGCAAGCAAAGCCCTTTGGTCCCCCAACGGTTGTTGCGAGAGCTGAAAAAGCTTTGCTATACGGGCGGCTGGCGACGGCGAGTACTGCTGCAGAAGGTATGATTTGAGGTCGTCATACGCTATTGGTGTGTCTCCTTGTTCACAAAGCCAGTCGGATATTTCTGGGAAGGTGTCCTCGGGTATCGCCGCGAGAACATAATCCGCTTTGGTGGTTGAGCGAGTCACGCCCCTGATACGAAACTGGACTTCTGCGCGCTGAAACTAAGCAAACGCCTCTCCGCTGGCAAACGATGAAAGTTTGAATGGAGCCGCCGCAGCACCAACTGCCGTAGAGTCCGCCATAGTACTACCAACGATGAAGGGGCGAGGGGGTAGGGGTGGAAGGCGGTGGGAGCGAGTCCACTTCCGGGGTCACCAATGTGACGGGCCGAGAGAGGAGTTGTGAAATCAAAGGCAGATTGGAAACGACTGAGTTATATTGTTGTGGAACACTCTCCTTATATACAAAACCTCAAGGCAACAGGACATGACAAGTTCACAAGACAGACAATATCACAGAGGAAAAACCAGACAGGAATTGTGTGAAACACGGTTGGTACAATATCTTTCTTTAATGAAAAGACACAATTCAATATACCATATCTCATTGCGGAAGAGACATATCTCTGAAATATCTCATATCTTTGACTTCAATGCCCTTAGATGTCAGGATGCCACAAAACCACAATTCAATCAATCACTCAACAATGAGAGTTCATATACTAATAAAGCCACACCTGTGAGTTCGTGTTCAGTCTCCAGAATGTAGTAAGGAATCCAGAATGGTATAAAAAAAAAATGTAAAACTTAACGCATACAAATTTCAATCTACTGCAGCTAAAAGGGATTCACGGTTGAAATGGGTTTAAAAAGTCGTTTATTTACAAAACAAAATCTACCCCTTGCCGATAATATCTGGACTTTCTCGATTTTAAAGACTTTTGTTTTGTAATTTAGCTGTATCCGTTATACTGATCCAAAGTTCAGGAGTTACCAGCCTTTCGGATTTGTATTTCAATTATGCTGTAACAACGAAGTTCTGTACATTTATGCAATGCTTGCTATTTTTTTTTCTTTCTTTTTTTACTCTTCAAAGATTTAGCTGCTACGAGTTTATGGTCAATATGCATGGAAAATAATTTATAATAGTATCCTGATGGGAATAATTCACAACAATACCACCTTGGTATGATAATTTGTATATTAAAAATTTGGGACATGGAAATATTTGATTAAATATCATTTTGTCTCTCTCTCTCTCTCTCTCTCTCTCTCTCTCTCTCTCTCTCTCTCTCTCTCTCTCTCTCTCTCTCTCTTTGAAAAATTAATATAAAATTCTTTATATTCAACACACGTTATCATTCGTAGTTAGAAAAGCTTTCACTTCTGTTGCAAAATATCTGCAATATCCTTTTAAGTCATAGTTAGTTTTACGAAATTTTGCTTTTATGCCAAAATATTTATCAAAGCGGAGTTATAAGTTAATAAAAAAGCAAGATCAAATTCATGTTTCTGGAAAATACGGAGCAATACCCTATTACTTACGTTAAAAATTATAAGCGGAATCACAACTTACTGGACTAAACTCAACAATATACTAAAAAAAAAAAAAAAAAAAAAAAAAAATACAGCAATAAAGAACAAGTAATTATCCAGTTATATCCCTTTTGCTAATGACAACTACGAGCTACTTCTAATTCCAACATTAAAATCGAAACTTATGCCCTTTGATATAAGTTTGAGATATTTTCCTGGGTATTGATACCGCTCTATATGGATGTGTCCACGTGGCCATATTTTGGTTTTCCCCCTGAAAAGAATACTTTTAACTATAACGGAAACGCCGACACCATCTGTTTGGGTCTTCTTAAATCCGTCAATGGTCAACTGCATTCGTAAAATGTAGAGGACAGGTGACTGATAATTATAACATTTATCTTTATTTCGCTACAAATACTATATACGAATTTTATGACCAATCATGTTTTTTTTTTTGTGTGTGTGTGTGTGTGTGTGTGTTATTATATTCCATTATACAAATATTAATTTCTTTACATAATAAAAATGAGTAATATGTTAGTAACCTGAAATTTTAAATTACCCTACACCGATAATGGACTGGCGCCCATCATAGATGGTATGAATAGTCTAACAACCAACAAAACACAATGAAATATACTTGAATTAACAAAAAAGTTACTTTTAAAGTATCATTATACAAACTTTAAAGCTTTCTTTATAGTTTTTCTCTATATTTGAGGTTGGATAAGGTTCAAAATTCAAGATAACTTCAATGACAAAGAATCCTTTTAGATTTTACAAATTGGTAGCCCTTAAAACTCAATGGCCATTGTGTAAAAAATTATTTTCTTTCACATTACATTCCAGCCAAATCATTAAATCAAACATGCTCTTAATTGGTTTTGAATATTTTTAACAAAATATTGAACGGAAAATCGATAACAATGAATATACAAGTGTATTCAAACGCTTTTGTAGCATCTATTGCATATCCATAGAAATATCTTATTTTCCTAAAGCGTTTGATGTGCTATGCTGTATTCATGTAAATCGAACACGATATCAAGTATAATTTTGATACTTTATTTTAAAATTGGTGCAATTTTATCACCATCTCCTAATACCAACGTAGTATTCGGTATCAATTAGCATAGAAAGGAATTTGAGTTTTATTTTCAACAAGTAAATTACAATGAAATGATTAAGATGGAATTTTTTTACGGTCCTGTACATTATTTAATTTTGTCTGGTAAGAAAATGACAACCTATTT
>NC_090740.1:94140354-94147854 GCF_036898095.1 Palaemon carinicauda | reverse complement strand
TGCAACGGGAAAGGCCCTTTCTTCCCGTTGCATCCCTAACTTCACTTTCCACCTAATCATGATGTCTTGTACCCTTAATATAAATGTTTTTTTAAAATAACCCGAGTTCCATCCTCTACCGTCTAGTCTTTTATCGTTCAGAACTTCCTGGCTAGTTGGGTGATTCTTACTTAACTGTTTTAATTTTACATAATAAAGCAACATTTTGTACTGTATTTTTATTCTTACTGGTGTCACGTTACTTTCAACTTGTAGTGATACAATGGGAGATGTATTCTTGGCTCCAAGAGCTATTCGTAAAGCAATATTTTGTATTTTTTCCAATTTTTCTAAGTTACTTCTAGCTGCTGACGAATATACTTCAATTCCATATTCAATTTTGCTTAAAATGTAAGCCTTATAGAACATCGGCAAAGTTTTCCTATCTGCTCCCCAGGTGTAAGAGGAAACCGCTTTCAATAAATTCAGTCTCTGGTAGCATATTGCTCTTACCTGGTTGATGTGATGTGTCCAAGTGAGGCCTGGACTGTCCCATACCAATCCTAGATACTTGTATTTACATACCCATTCAATTATATTGTTGTCAATTTTGATTTTAGGTAAGATATCTATTTTTTTGATTGTGAAATACATTATCTTCGTCTTTCCTGTATTTATCCTTAGCCCCCATTTCTGGGTCCATTCGTAAAACCTTTCAATCGCATCCTGAACTTCCAGACAAGCCATCTCAATTGTATCTGCAGTTACAAAGAAGCAAGTATCATCTGCAAATTCTGAACTTTTGACTGGTTCTACGTTTGGTATGTCACTCATCATGATATTGAATAATGTAGGACTTAAGACTGAGCCTTGAGGAACCCCTGATCTAATTTTTCTAGGGTTGGAATATTTATTTTCTACATTTACTACATATTCCCTATCTTTCAAAAAGCACTCATGCCATGCTAACAGTCTCCCTGTGACCTTTCTTGCGAGTTTATACATCAAAGCTGTATGGTTTATTGTATCATAGGCACTCTGTAGATCAAAGAAAACCACTACTGTTACCTTACGATTTATAAATGAAACTCTTACCTCATGCTCCAGTCTAACTAACTGGTCTGTTGTACTCCTAGTTTTTCTGAATCCACTCTGGTTTCTTCCCAATTGATCGTTATTTTCTAACACCCAGTATAGGCGTTTATGGACCATTCTCTCCATTAGTTTGCCGAAGCAAGATAGCAATGCGATTGGTCTGTATGAATCTGGTAGTTCCTCCGGTTTTCCAGGTTTTAGTACCGGCCAGATCATACTCTGTTTCCACATCTTAGGATAACTTATAAATCTCCAGCTTTTATTAATAAAACCCAATACTTGATGACGTTTCCCCTTTGACATATTTTTGATGAATTTGTTATGAATTTTGTCTAACCCTGTTGCACTTTCATTTGGCAACTCTTTGATGCACTCTTCTAGCTCGGCCATTGAGAATAATTTGTTGTAATCCTTAAATTCCTTATTGTGTTTTGCTATTTCAACCCATTCAATCATTTCCCTCTCTGACTCTAATTCAATTGCCACACACAAATTTTTCCCAAAGGCTTCTGCCAGCAATTCTGCCTTTTCTATCGGATCGAAAATCAATTTGTTTTCCCCATTAGTTAGTGGATGGTTATCTCTAACTGGAATTCCCTTAATCCTATTAATAGTGTTCCAAACTTCTTTCTGAGGTGTATTCATATTCATTTTACCTGTGTAATTACCCCAAGAAACCCTTTTTGTAACTTTATTACATTTCTTTGCTACTGCTTCTTTTTTGCGGAAGTCGATTTTATTACAAGTGGTTGGGTGTTTGGTGAACAGCTTTCTTGCTCGTCGCCTCTCTGCTACTGCCTTACTGCATTTCTCGTTCCACCATGGCTTGTTATATTTAATACTTACCTTCTCATTAGTTTGTCTGATATTCTTTTCACTAGATTTTATCATTCTATTGCTGAAATCTTGTATTTCACCATCCAGTTCCAATGTGTTTGCCACTTCTATTGCGTCAATATCATTATTCCACTTTTGCCAATTAACATCTTCCAACACCCACCTCTTTCTTTTCCATAACCCAGTTTGTTCAGTTTCCAAGTCACTATATATTAAAATTGGTGTGTGATCACTACCCCTGTCAGCTAGCTCTTTTATATTAAAATAATTCGCTATTGTGGATGAACTGAAACATAAATCTATTGTTGAAAATGTCCCTGTAATAGGATTCAGTCTTGTAGGTAATCCCGGTGGAGTAATTAGTACTAAATTGTCATGTTCATTAAATACTTCCACTATACTTTTCCCGCTATTGTTGATTTTGTTTTCGGCAATATCCGGTTCCCACAAGGAGTGATGAGAGTTAAAATCCCCTACAACTATAAAATTTCTCCCAAGTTTCTCTATGTAATAAACAAATTCCTCTTTAGTCAACCTGTCACTAGGGTTATACGCATTTATTATATCTAAATCACCTCTCTTGAGTTTGACTTTGATATGTTGAACTTCCATATTACCATTTGGATATTCTGTGGTGTTTCCCATTACATAACAAACGTCACGTCTAATAAGGATCATTACACCCCCCATTCTTTGACCTACCCTGTCTTTCCTTAGAACTCTATAGTTTATAAACTTTACCTGTTGATTTTCTTTCAAAAATGTTTCACATACACAGCAAACATGAGGTTTGACACTGTACAACATCAGTTTTAATTCCGACAGATTGTTACACACACCCCTTGCATTCCATTGAATTATAGATAATTTTGACATATTAATATCCATTTTTACTTGCTTTTGGTTTTTCCCTTACACTTAAATCCTTCCTTAGATTTTCAAATTCACCATCGTCAACAGTTACACCAAACGTTACTAGCATTTCCCTTCTAACATTTTCATCCATTAATATTGAATGACTATCAGAAGTTTCCTTATTGGCTAAAATTCTTTGTACAACCCAAATAAATCTGCATAGTTTTATTATTATTTCCGAGTCCATTTTGTTTTCAGTTTTAGAACTTTCTTTGTGTTCGGTTCCCTTTCCTTCAGTTTGACAGCTTTTATCATTCGTTTTTATTTTCTGCCTTTTCACAATTTCAGCATAATTTCTCTTGAAAGTTTCGTCTCTTATTTGTTTAGTACTAAGATTTGAACCATTCGTCCCTGTTTCTGTTGTTTTATTACTTACTTGGTCATATTTTTCATGGCCCCTCCCATTTTCCCTCTTCCACTGATTATACTTGACTTTAGCTTGGTCGTAAGGTACATTTTCCAATGTTTTAACTATCTGTATTCTTTGGGCTTCTCTAGCTACTTCACATCCCCTATAACTAGCGACGTGCTTCTCCGAGCAATTTGTGCACTTTAATTGGTCCTTGTTTAGGTCTTTACGGCACTCTTTGGCCATATGGTCTCCCCCGCATTTTACACATTTATTTATTTTTGATTTACAGTCGTCTTGATGGTGACCAAACCTCTGACATTTGAAACACTGAATGACTTTTGGTATAAACGGCCTAACTTCCAGTATTCAGTTTCCAAATTTAATTTTCTCTGGCATCTCATTTCCCTCAAATGTAATCTTTACACATTTAGCTTTTACTCCATCCTCTCTCTTACCTTTCCACATCCTTTCTATTTTGCTAACCTTAATATCCTGATCTTCCAAATATTCCTTAATTTCCTCCTCTTCTATTTCCTCATAAATTGGTCCTAGTACCCCTACTTTCCTAGTATCTCCTATTGGTTGTCGACATTTTACCTGATACGTGTCTTCTTGAGAACCAAAAGTTGTTAGAGTCAATAAGTCATTTATGTCTTCCTTTTCATTAAAAACTGCTACTAGATGGTTTTTAGTTTCATTGGTTTTATAGTCCACCACGTTTTTCTGTGCAAACGGCGACTGCCTTAAATATCTCTCCACCTTAATAGGGTTCCGAAGTAGTCTCACTGATTTTCCTTCTGTATCTAAAAATTGCATGATTATTACCTTACCTTCTACTTTATGTTCTAACCTATTATTTTTCCTATCTTGATCTAACTGATTTGTTACATGTTTTCCTGTGCTACTTTTTGATGTTAATTTTATAAGAGGAACATCCCTTGTAGTTGTCAACCTTTTTATTTTGTCCACTCGACCAACTCTACTACCAATATGGTATTCAATTTCTCCCTCCGAACTATCACTTTTTTCTTGTTCCCTTTTCCTCCTTCTAGAATTTCTACTTTCTATTTTAGTCCAGTCGTAATCCATTTCTCTGTTATACTCAATATCTGAGGCCATAGTCAAAGAGTCGTTATCCTGGTCGGTCAAATCCATCCTGGGTCGCCTTAACCTAGGCAAACCCAGGGTAAGGTTGCTAACCTATCTATTAACTCTTATATTATTTGAAAATAATAGAATGGTCTTACTTTCTTCTTGTGGTCTGCAGAAGACGGCCTTGTCAGAGGTCCTAGAGCCTGTTCCAGGAATATAACAAAAACACCGAGAATTCAGAACACTTTACTCATGGAACACCTCATACATACGTCCGCACTAGACGGCTGCCCGACCTCGACCTCAACTACCATACTCTAATATCGGTCGGATTTGGGTGACTCTACCCCCATCTATTGACGAAAAATAAACATCAGGAAAATGGGGATGTTTTCAGCACCGTTGAGGAGGACGGACTCCTTTGGATTGCAATTTACAGTTTACCCAACTATGGAAATAGTGAGTGATGCCATCTTTAAGAGCAAGGGACTTGTCCTGGATGAAGTGATAGGTGTGCAGTCAGTGAGTAGAAAAAAAAGTAATAATAAAAGTGGTACTTAGAGTATTTAGGAAAATGATGGAGAGATATGAAGACAAGGAATTCCGTTTAGACAAGAGTGGAATAGTTCAAGTTAAGAATATAAGTTCATCTATAACCTACGTATCAATAACAAATGCACCATTCGAAATGCCAGATGATGTTTTAACTCTAGTTTTGTTGAGATATAGAAAAGTTGAGAATGTAAGAAAAAAAAACCAGATTTTCATATGGCCCCTTTAAAGGATAATTAACAGGTGTTGGGACGGCTGCAAGGCGGTTAAAGGAGTTTATCCCTTCTTCCATTACAACCCATGGTTATGCTATGTCCTTTATCTATAATGGACAAGTACGTACATATTATAGATGCGGAGTAGAATGACACATGATAAAGGATTGTGAGTATGAAATGAATAAACCCATGTTAAGTGAAGAAGAATTCCCAGAAATCAACCTAAATAGAAGGACCGGAGATGATTTATCAGGAAGGGAAGGAAAAAAGATCCAGGAACATGAAGATATTGTAGAAGTAGAAATTAGAGATGAGAGGGAACATGTAAAAAATCCCCAATTCGCTCTTCCAGTTGTAGAAAAAAGGCAGGGAGTACCAAACGAGAAGAACGAAAACCCTGTTAATGACGACTGCGACGATGACACAGGAGAGTATTATCAGTGTGGAGGAACTATTAAATCCCAGGAGATTGGAACCTGTGAATTGAAAACTACATTAGTGGAAGCAATGGTTCACCATGCAATAGATGAAGAAGATCAAGTAAATGCAATAAATCTAGGAAATGATGTATATAATATAAATGAGCGAGGCAATGAGGAGGAATATACAAACGTCAATAAGTGTTAAAATGCTACCGAGGAATGTGGGATTGTAATCGAGGAAAGTGAAATCGCTGCTTTGGAGTTAGATGAAACTCGGGTTCTACCGATGTTGATAAGAAAATTGGGACTTGACATAGTAACAGGGTGCTGGCAATAAATTACGAATAACACTTAAAAAGGATAAGGCAATGGGCACGAAAAATGTTGATGTTTTTGATGAAAGTGATTCCTCAGGCAACAAGTATAGAAATCGTTCTAAGAAACCAAAGCATAGTTAAACTTTATTTTCTATATTCATCTTTTCCCCTTCAATGCTTTGACATTCAATACAGACATGTTAAATGTTGCAACAATAAATGTAAATGGATTGAATAATGTAAATACAAAGATGAAGTTAATTAATTTCCTGTTTTTGTATACACTTCATAACATTTTTATTCAAGAGCACAATATCAAAGAAAGAAGTAAATTTGAATACCTAAAAAAGTATTGTCAGATTCCCATGAATTATTCTCTGAATCTTAAAGGAGGTTTAGCTATACTTGTTAATAACACATCTAATGTCGAAATTTTAAATTCAGAAATTGATGTAAATAGTTACGTTATAAGTGCAGTATGAAGAGTTTCTAAGGATCAAATTCAAATTTTGAATATATATGATTCTTCAGGCAGTGATAAAAAAAAAACGAGAAAGAGAAAAATTGTTAGGCAGTAATATCTTATATTTCTTAAGAAACAATATTAGTAATATAATAATGGGTGGAGATTGGAATAGCATTACAAGCATGGGAGATTCCTCAAATCCTGATAATGATCTGTCAAAATCTCTTCTGTACCTAAAAAATAGTTTAAAATTGAAGGATGCCTGGTTTATCATAAATCACCAAATTGAATATACTTTTCTGAGAGAGAAATATGGTTCTAGACTGGATAGGTTTTATGTCAAAGACTTTCAAAAAAATATCCCTAACATTCATATAGTTCCTTTGAGTTGGTCAGATCACTGTGCTGTAAAATTATCCTTAAGATTAGAAAATATTGTAAAAATAGTGAAGGAATACTGGAAATTGAACTGTAGTATACTTGAAAATTATATTACCGTATATAGTTTTACTTTATGCTGGGAATTTATTCGAAGAAAGAAATGTAATATTCATAATATAATTATGTGGTGGGAATTTGCAAAAAATTACTTAAGAACTTCTTCATTAAATGCTCAAAACAAGAATAAGCAAAAATACGCTCTGTTAAATCTGCTAAATTATCAGTTTATGCAAGAAATGGGGAAATCTACCTTAGAGCCTGGTAATCTTGATATTACAAATCAGTTAAGATCAAGACTAATTTATATTCAAAATGAAATATGTGAAGGTATAAATGTAAGGGGTAAAGTTGAAAACCATTTGGAAGGGGAGCAGGTATCGGCGTATCTACTTGGAAGAGAGAAAGGGGCAAGGGTTTTTTGTAAGTAAGATGAAAAGAGATGAGATGATGGAAGCGAAATGATAAGGCCAAAAGTCATCATGGATTATGTGAGAGAGCATTTTGAGAATTTATTCATGAAAGAAGTATGTGATATGGGTAGCCAAAATGAATTCTTGAATGTTATAGAGAAAGTTATGGGAGATGAACATAATACAATATTAACAAAAACAGTCAGTGAAACAGAAGTGTTAGATGCCATTTGGAGTATGAATAATGACAAAAGCCCGGGATAGATGGATTGCCGGTTGAGTTTTATAAGAAATGTTGGAATATTGTTAAAGGGGATTTTATTGAAATGGTAAGCTTTGTGCTCAGGAACAAGAATATTTCAAAGATGAACAATGAGGTTTATATCCATCATACCTAAGGAAGG